>NC_051154.1:399809191-399925920 GCF_013339745.2 Dermacentor silvarum | reverse complement strand
TTCGTATAACCCGCGGGGTCACGAAAGCCGTTTTCGGACGGTCTGATTCAGCCATCGGCACTTGCCAGTATCGAGATCGAAGATCCAGGGAAGACACCTTGTAGACAATCGACGGCATCGTATATTCGTGGTAGAGGATAAACATCCCTACCTGTGATCTTGTTTAGTCGGTGGTAATCCACGCAAAATCTGATTGAGCCGTCCTTTTTCCGCACCAGTACGGCCGGAGAAGCCAAGGACTGTTGATTGCTGGATCATGCCACGTTGCAGCATGTCATCGACTTGTTCACTAATGACGCGGCGTTTGGCTTGTGACACTTTGAGGAGCTCACCAAATACTTTAATGAACAGGTATGCATAGAAGGAGGAGAGGTCCCCAATGAATGGAAATCGGCCAACATCATCTTGATTCCGAAACCGGGCAAGCCTCGAGATATACAAAATCTCAGGCCTATATCCCTGACCTCCTGTGCAGGAAAGCTCTTCGAAAAAGTAGTACAAACTCGACTCGCGGACCACATGGAGACAAAAGACCTTTTTCCCGCGAATATGTTTGGTTTCTTCCCAACATATCTGCGCTGGATGTTTCCCTAGCTTTACAGCAGAAGGTACTACACCCACATATTGGGGCAGATGACAACGTAGTACTGGCCTTAGACTTGCGGAAAGCCTTCGATACAATATCTCACGAGGCCATTCTACAGGGCCTGGAGTCAGTGGGCTGTGGAGAGCGAATATATCAATACGCAAGGAGCTTCCTGTGTAATCGTAGGGCGACCCAAAGGAATAGGATCCACAAGGTCGGAACCTTTCACGCTGCCGAACCGGGGTACCCCCCAGAGCTCCCCCCTTTCTCCGCTCCTCTTTAATGTGAGCATAAGGAGGTTAGCAACAGAGTTGAAAAGAGAAGCGAGATTAGGAAGTGCCATATACGCGGAGGATATCACCATATGGGTGACTCGAGGATCCTACGGTGAAAAACAGAACCTTTTGCAGTGGGCAATCGACCAGGTAGAGCTTTTCGCACGGGTGGCGGGAATGGCATGTACCCCCGAAAAGTCAGAGTTCGTTCGGGTGCGTGCAAGATATGCCAGACGGGCCAACCGGCCGAGTATAGAACTCACTCTGAACGGACAGGAAGTGCGCGAAATGGAAACACTAAAAATTTTGGGGCTATGGATTCAACCAAAAGCCAACGCGGAGCATGTGATACGGTTGCTGAAGGGCACGGTGATGAATGTGGCGAAAATGATCCGCAGGGTCACGCGCAGTCGAGAAGTCTTTCGGAGGACGAGACAGACTAGTGCACGCTTTGTCGTCAGTCGAGTCACGTATAGCATCCCGTACTTAAACACCACCGCACAAGAGATTAAACAGTTGGACATTGTAATACGACGAGCATATAAGGCTGCCCTTGGGCTCCCTCAGAGCACCAGCACGGAACGCATGGACAAAGCTAGGGGTGTACAACACCTTCGAAGAGCACGCAGCGGCCGTTTTTGTGTCTCAGAGAGGGAGGTTAGGCAAATCCAAACAAGAGAGAACTGTTTCTAAACAGACTGGGGTATGCACCTCGTCCGTTTTATAGCGCAGACAATACATCACTTCTCGAGAGGGAAATTCGGGCACGTATATGCGTGGCACCAATCCCCAAAAATATGAGCCGAAGTACCACGGGGGAAGACGAGAGGCTCGGGTGGGAGAGCATTGCGAAGGAGGTTCGAAGGCAAGCCAGATGTCTACTACACAGACGCAAGTTACTCTCGATGTGATGTGTACATCACAGTCGCCACGTGTCAGGAACGGGTAGTAGGGGCATCAGTGAAAACCGCTTGCACGGCTACGGCTGAGGCGACCGCGGTGGCTTTAGCTTTGAAGGACGCCGAATGCAGAGGGACATCCGCGGCTGTCCTCACCGACTCACAGGCGGCGTGTCGCCTCTTCCTGTCAGGGGCGGTACCCGGGCGGTGATTAGAATCATAGGCAATAAGCTATGTAATTTTCACAGTTTCACGTGGTGCCCGGCACACGAAGGCATGGACGGAAATACGAGGGTGGACCGAATAGGTCGAGTACTAAATATCCGAACGTCGGACCAGCCACGTACGGACTTTCCAACGAATGCGAGATATATCTCTGAACAACAAGGAGAGGAAAGACGGGAGTTCGGCAGGCCCCATCCAAAACTGACCATACGGCAAGCGACCGACTGGCGCCGACTCCAAACAAACACTTATCCTAATCTACACAAGCTAAGACAGATACAGGGCGAAGCGTACGCAGACAAATGTCCATGGTGTGGCGAAAAGCCTACATTGGCACACATCACACTCATATGCGCCAGAAGACCTCCACAAGCGAACAGACACCAATTTACTAAAAAAACACTTTCCAAGTGGAAGGCATGGCTTGCGGACGAGGAACAGGACAGTCAGCTGGCTCTCCTGGACCAAGCCCAGCGAGCCGCTCAAGCCAGTGGGGCCCTGGACTAGGGGCTCCACCCAAATTTCCTTCTTTTTTTGCCTTTTCCGAATAAAGTTTACATTAGGTAGGGACGCTGACACCGTGGAGCATGGCGACCGGTGTCAATACGGTGAACAACCGCTGACGTGCGCCCCAAACAAGGTTGGCCGAGGACGAAAGAGGCCCGAAAACGGTCAAGCAGTTGAACGAGCTGATTGCGCTGAGTTTTATGGAGCGCGTTATCGACGCTGCGCAACAAGACGTCGTGGTCGGGTGAGGCGGGAGCTGCGGTAAAAGTGACGGCATCGATAGGCAGTGGGGTCGTATCGCAAGGCGCATCAAATAGAAAGATGGCATCAAAAGTGTCGAGACGCCCAACAGATTCGCCATGTAATAGAGTTGAGGGGCAGGGAAACGAATTGCACGCGTAAACGGCACCGGAATCATCATCAAGTGTGACGACTGCAAACGGTAGCACAAGGTTCCGGCGAAGCGCACATTCCTCAGACGGTGCAAAAGTGCAGTGGAATCGCGGACAGCGTCACAGGTGACGGACACTACCCTTACGAAAATGAATTTAGAGTTCCTTTAGAACTCCTAATGAGTTCCTATGAAGTCAAAAGGAATTCTATAGGAACTCGCGCTCTATAGAGCCGTCTGCATAGAATCTCTATACGAAGTCTAAAGCAACCTGTCTATAGAAACATGTCATTTCACACACAATAAAAGTGCAACAGAGGGTGTACGTACTGAATTCTATAAAATATTTTTTAAAGAACGTCTTTAGAACTTCTAACGTGACCTCTCTATAGAATGGCTCTCCATTGGTTTTCTATAAATGTTCTATAGAGGGTGTATTGATATCTTACATACTAAACTCTATAGAGGAACGTTTATAGAACGTTTTTAGCACTTCTAATGCGGCTTGTCTATAGACCGGCTTTCCATTCGCCCTCTACAAACGTTCTATAGAGGTTGTATTGATATATTATGTACTAAATTCTATAGAAGAACGTTTATAGAGCGTTTTTAGCACTTCTAATGTGGCTTGTCTATAGACTGGCTCTCAATTAGCCCTCTACAAATGTTCTATAGAGGGTGTATTGATATCTTACGTACTAAAGTCTATAGAAGAACGTTTATAGAAAGTTTTTTGCACTTCTAATGTGGCCTGTCTATAGACTGGCTCTCAATTAGCCCTCTACAAATGTTCTATAGAGGGTGTATTGATATCTTACGTACTAAAGTCTATAGAAGAACGTTTATAGAAAGTTTTTTGCACTTCTAATGTGACCTGTCTATAGACAGGCTCTCCATTCGCTCTCTATAAACGTTCTATAGAGGGTGTGTCGACATCATATGTACTAAATTCTATAGAAGAATGCTTATAGAACGTTAACACTTCTAATGCAGCCTGTCTATAGACTGGCTCTCCATTCGCCCTCTGTAAAAGTTCTATAGAGGTTGCATTTACATCGTATGTACTAAATTCTATAGAAGAATGTTTATAGAAAATTTCTAGCAGTTCTAATGTGGCCTGTCTATAGAGCGGCTCTCTATTCGCGCTCTTTAAGCATTCTTCAGGGTGTTTCACTTACCTTGTGCCAAACATAAAAAATATGCAAATGCAACGTAGCTGGAGAGAACCAAGGTAAAGTTTGCCGTCGCCCTCAGATGCTTAAATTATTTTTACATTCCACCTAATTCGATAATTAGTCTTAATTAATTATTGAACTTCTCAAGTATTATAATTAGATAAAAATTATCAATGAGAAAATTGCAGCGCAACATGAAATACTCGCGACACATATTTCTGTTGCTCAATACATGCTGCATAAAAGTGTTGTTACGAGTGTGAAAGAATCCCGCGAATACACGCAAAGTGCCTCGAACGGCCAGTCGCGCGGCAATATTTCAGAAGTTGGTTAAATATTTAAGACTAATTATCTAATTAGGGGGAATGCAAAAAATTATGTGAGTATCTCCAAGCGACGGCTAACAACATTACCTTGGTTTGGATAGTTCGGTCCAGCAACGTGGCATTTGCATATTTTTAAAGTTTGGCTCAAGTTACGTGAAACACCGTGTATGGAGGGTGTATTGACATCATATGTATTAAATTCTATAGAAGAATGTTATGGAATGTTTGTAGCACTTCTATTGTGGCTGCCTATAGACTGGCCCTCCATTCCAACTCTATAAGCATTCTATAGTGTGTGTATTCACATATGAACTGAATTATATAGAGGAACGTTTATAGGACGCTTAAAGAAGCTACCGTACGGCCTGTCTATAGAATGTCTATTCAATATTTGCACTCTATAAACGTTTCAATAGAAGGTGTCGAATACTGCTGAATAATATCTCAAAGTGTCTTTTTAACTCGAAAAGACAACAGTGCAACCATCCAAATTTTTGTACTTGCAACAAATGATATGAAAAAAAATGATATACGCTAGTTCAGAGCGAATTGGACAATCGTTCTCAGCAGAGAACGTACTGAGATATTGACACATAATAGTAAGATTCACGTACTGTAACACGTTTAGATATATTGCTTTTTAGCTCGATGTACAGAGCTGTTGCTAAGCTCTTGTAAAATTACCACTCGCGCCAATTTCCAAGGAATAAAAAGCCTGATTATTTCAAACCCGTTTCATGGGTTTTTACTATCAAGCAAGAGCATATTTATAATCACTGAAGAAGGTGAACAAAACAAAAAGCGAAATTACACAAAGTAACGTCAAGGAAGCGCATTGTGAATTCTATCGCCGATGCAGGTGAATCACAAAGATGACCAAGGAACAATAAACAAAACTACGCGTAAGCAGCCGCGTCTATCTGCTGGAACGCAGTGACTGCAGCACTTGGCAGCAAACACACAGAACGCCGCCGCACATTTTGGCCTACGTCACTAAAATGCGACGCATGCACGCTGCAGAGACATGCGGTTTTTTCGAGAAATCTTCGTAGGTCGCACGATACACAGAGAAGGCACGAACGACATGAATGCAATCCGCGCACGATAAACACACCGACACGAAAGCAAGATACGGACGACATGGGTATAACCTGCGCCACACGAGCAAAATTAAGAACCATCGCATATTTGTTGCTTTGCGACGGACAATTACAAAGTGCACGGAAACATCGCACACTGCCATGTGTACCTCCGAGATTGTGTCAAAAATTTCTGGGCTACATTCAATGTTGAAGACAGCAGGGAGCTACTTAAAACGAAGTTACGGCGCAGGTAGCGCAGCTAACGGCTGCGGGAAATCTCATTTAGGCGCTTTAAGGCGGGTGATCGGAGTTAAAATCGTTCAAGTCACGCCCCAGCCACGGATTTCTCAGGATCACATAACCAGATCTCGAAGGCCATGCTTTGTTGGCTACTTGCGGCATAAGTGATTCAAAAGCACGAATTGGTCATGGAATTTCTTCCTGCGCTAAATTGTAGTGTACAATATAGACTGGTCGATGGTTCCTTTTGTTTCGCAACATATATATATATATATACGTAATTGGGCACAAAATGGCACAAAAACTTGCTGTAGTGGTTATTGCTGGCAACACGGAGGCCGTAACAGCCTCACAAGTATACAGACGGTGCTGGCGGCGCCGCTCCCACGCGGCCGGTAAAATAAGTCGTGTTGTTATTCCTCCGTCTTGAATGTGCCGGTCGGTAGTGCACGCTGCTTCGATGTGTTTGTTTGATCGTGTGTTTTTAGGTTTGCCGTAATGAAATGTGGTGTAGTTCGTGTGCACGAAAGTGCCGGAAGGTAGCCTGCGTCTCGCTGCAAACTCGCCGTATGCGTGGCGCGCCAGGCAAATGTGGTCCAACGATTTTCATGCCGTGGAGTGTGTTCCCTTTGTCTTGGGTGGTCGTGAAAAGATTTGTGGACGTCGCGATGAAATAATGCGTATTATTAGCGTGCCTCAGCTCGTCCATTACGCAACGGCATGTATGCTGGATCAACATCGTCGACGCAGCACTGGCAACTCGGAGAGCTCTTTTCGATCTCATCGTACTGTTCAAAAGGTAAGCAATTGTAGTTGCTAACTACACGTGTGTTGTGCGTGCTTATCGTGTGCATAGAGTGCCTTGCGGACGTAGGAAATAGAACACCCACGACAACAGTGAAATCTGTGCTGATGCTTGCGGCGCACTGGTTGTCAGAATTTAGTTACGCAAATTTGTTGCCACAATGCGGAATTGATAATCCTGATAAGCGTTTTCTTCCGCTGAGATAGATTACGTTCGGAAATCATCTTGTGCACCTGTGCGTGAGCTCCCGTTTTTCTGCTGCAGTTGCATAGTAACGATCCGCCTGCCTCTTCACCGATTCTTTAAATGACGTTTCCTTGCTTATAAATGCTTCGACGTTGTGGGTAATCTCTGCTTACGAGGTCTTACGAGCAGCAGGAAAAAAATGTAAGCCAATCACAGCTTGCTACTTACTAGTATAGCTTTCTTTTCATGACAAGCTGTGCTGACATAACTTTCACATAAATAAACATGGTAGGGGAAAGTTGCTTAATCTAAGTAATAAAAAAACGACTTTCTAAAAAATTTTAAAATACATTGTAATGTGCAGTTGCGACGTGCCCAAAAATTTACTTTGATGAAGAGGTCCATATTATCAAGCCATTCAATAATTTCAACCTTTTGCTCTCTTGCCATCATGTACTAGTGCAGACATTGTTTTCGTGACTATTTTAGGTGCTCCTTGCATGTGTTTACGATATGACAGCTTTATTGCTCCACTGCTATAAGCTAACACAACTCATTTTGTCGTGGCGAGGCCTTGGCCCGCAACAGTGTCCACTAAAAGGAGGAGCCCCCAGAAATACAGACCCCATACGAGTGCCTGCAGCAGCATGGCTGGATGCTCATGTCAGGTATGTATGAAATGTACATGTTCCAAAAAAGTTGGATTTTGGTATCATTCATGGTTCAGTTTAGCGGCACATTAGTTTATGCAGTTTACTAAAGACGATAAATATTTATGCAACTGTATTCGACTTACTTACATGTGTGCGTAAAGATTATGCACACATTATCATGTTCTGTATAAAACTAGACCTAACATGTCCTGATGTTTAGTATTTTTTCCTGCATAAATTGTTTGGCTGCAACATAAATTTTATTTTTGTTTAGTACACAGTATGTTTATCGCTTTTTAGTTTGGTTTTATTGTCTTAAAACTGTTTCCTATGCTGTTGCATTTATTTCCATATTTTTCCTGTTTGTGCTGCAAGCTCATGCAGTTACCTGTGCATGTAAGAATTTGTAGTGTAGTTTGCCACATATGTCACAAGTCTAAGCACGTAGTGTGCACACCATTGTTTATCATTAATATCTTCCCAGTTATTTCTGTCCTGTGCCCAGAAAAACTGTGTCTGGCAAATGCACATTTGATTAGCTTGAATTTGCTGAAAATAAATATGAAGGTCAGTATTCGCTCTGCTCAGTTACTTCAGTAATAAATAGGCAGACTGATTTCGATCCCTTGTCATCTAGAAAGGATATCTTTTTTTCGTGCATTATTAATGAAAGCTCGCTCACACATGTCTTCTTATTTATGTGGTATGCCTCACTGATTTCTCTAGTTAATTTTTCAGTGTGGGTGAACACAGATGAACAATCTTAATCCTACATTATGCCCTGTTGTGACAATGCATAGCCAAGTTGGACAAGCATACTGGTCTTTTGTGTGAAATATGGTCATCTCTTAGGCACATGTTTAGGCACCGGCCAGTTTGCCGTATGTGAGTTTGACCACATGTGAAAGGAGTACAGTACACTACCTGTGACACGTAATAGACAAATTTGGTGGTATTTCTCACCGACGCAAGCCTCCCTTGCCTGCTCGCCTTTCTCAATTCACTTGCGGGCTGCCATGCATATCCTGCCTGCTTTATTTTTCGCTAGAAATACATGTTCATAGCAGTGTACAAGTGAACTAAGAAAGGCACCCTGGCCAGGGAGACTTGCTTTATTAAAGATACCATTAAATTTGTCTTGTGTCTGTCAGGGATAGTGTTGTCTATTTCTGTGATCATATGCATATTTGGTCAAATGTACATGGCGCAGACTGGCCGGTGCCTCAACATGCGCCTAGGAGAGAAAATTATACGACCAGGGGTTGAGCGATAAAGACAATTTTTTTTCCTCTGCCTGTGAAAGCAATGCGAAATTGAAGACGGCAGTCCAAACTTGGGATTGCAAACTTTTCATTGCAAACAACCCTAAAAAAGTCTGATTGGTCCCCATGCAACAGATAGTTAAATGCATTGTTATCATGATTGCTCAAAATCTCAAGCTGCACGTGAGAAATTGAATACTGCCATATTACGCATAGCACATACCAACTATGGCAACCGGCAGATGTAATATTTTTTCACCCGCTGAACAATAGAAGCCAGTAGATCATTCTCTTTTTCTTCCAAAAATTTGTTTGCTATGCGTAGCGCGATGTCTATATAGGAGCCTTAGTTCATGGGTGTTCCTACTTGCTTATATATGTTAAACTTAAAATGTGTTGTCATTACAAGATGACGTTAATGTGTGACTGGGCTGCTGTCTTTTGGAGACACTTTATTTTTGTCACTAGCAATGGCATTCTAGTGTCGGTGCATTGGCCTAGTTCTAGTGTCACAAAATCTTGGGAAAGTGAAAATATTCTCAAAAGTGATTGCCTGAGAACTGTCCCTCTTCACGGAGATACTTCTGCTACTTTCTTGTTATAACTTTTTTTCTGAAATACTTAAATAAAACAGTGTAGTGCTACAACTATATACATATAAATATTTATACTACATTTGTAGATATATATATTTGTGACATGTTTGCGCCTGCCTATACATTATGGCTAAATGTTCATTACACCTTTTTAAAATGATTTTCAATTGTGTTTTGCAGGCTTCACCGTGGCAGAGTACCAGGCGGAACCAACGAGGTTAAAAGCTAGCTTTAACTCGCTGCTTTCCAGGAAGTGAAGTAGTGGGCGATCATGTAAGAATGAACTTGCAACATGTGAGCAGTAGCCAAAGCTTCATACAGGTCATGCTGGTGGTAAAAACTGGAATGCTGAGACAAACCACATTATTTATTTATTTAAGTATTAAATAATTTACATTTATTTGTTTATACCTCACTAAAGCCTTACATGGCTCCAGGAAGGAATTAGGTAAAATGGGAAAGCATTATTAAATCAAAGTAAACACATCATTCAAAAAAGCATCATTCGCATAGCACAAGCATGATGTAACATATTTTATTCAAGTGACGTTTCATACCAATCCACGAAAATTCCAAGAAACGAAGCTATTAAGTTAACAACTCTTACTAAAAAAACAGTGATATCACAGTTCTGTTAGTTGCACCTAATCCATAACTAAAGTTGGCGAAATTGACGTATCATATACTGCTCAAAAATACAATCATTAATTTGTGAGTAGGACGTGCAAAATGCTTATAAACATTGGAACATTTCACGCAAGCTGTAAATTCATATATGAAATTCCTTGACTTAAGACATAGCTGATCCAGTCTGCAGAACTGTGATATGTGTTTTTATTGCAGAGTTGGGGATTATTAAACTTCATGCTTTTACTTTTCTTTAAACCTGCCTATTTTTAATAATTTTCTTTAGGCTCTGAATTGAAATTCTTCCAACAACCGCTAGACCTTAACTTTCTCAAATGCTACCAATTTAATTCAAAATAGCTTTGTGGTTGTCTCAAAACCATTTAGGAATTTCACACATATTTAAGGAGGGACATCGGAGTTGGTCCTTAGCTAAAGGTAGAGGCCAATTCCGATTTGCAGAACAGAATTGTGCTTGCTAGTTTTTTTTTTTGTGAGTTATAGTTCTAAACATAAGTTTTTTTTAATTGTGCAATTTTCAACCATTCTTAATAAAAATTGGTCTAAATGTAAATAACACCAATTAAAAATGTTTTAAATAACAAACATCAAGTTCAGTCCTGTGGTTGCCAAGAAAAACGATTTCACTATTCACATGCATAGGAGCTCCTGAGCTAAATCGTTTTCTTAGGTATTGGTGTGCGTCAGTCATGTTTGTATTTCCCAGCATAATTTTGGAATATTGAGCCTGATCTCAAATTTTGCCTTATAACAACATTCAAGCTTATTAAGCTTTGTACAATATATGACGCATTTCTTCAGGAGTACCACTGCTTGCTGCATTTTTACAAGGACTGCCAGTGTTCTTTTTACACTTCAAAATAGGCCAGAATGCTGTGTTTTATAAATTTAGTGTGGTTTTGTGGAGCTGACGCAAAACATTGCAGTGCACATATATCTGTGCACATTGATATGAATCTACTTTCAGGCTTTAGTATCCAACCATTTAATGAGCATTGATGGAACAGCAGGTCCTTCTGCAGTTTTAATGCGAAGCTTTCTTGTCTTAGACAAGCCTGCTTTTCTCAGATGTCAACTTCAGTTGAGTGTGGCACAAATGTTTTCCTGTTTCGTATGTTAGCACCACCAGCTTGATCCGTGAAGCGCATTGGCAGCTACAGTTTGTGTGTTGCAAGTTCTAGGCTGAAGCATGTATGCTGACTGTTCTAAAGTGTGTATGTAGTATGTATGATGCATGTATCTAGTCTGAAGTGCAATAAACGTTTAAAACAGATCACTTTGTGGTTGTAGTGCCAATTATTTTTGCCACTGCATTTACTGTAATCGTTAATGCCTACAGTACAGTTCTCTAGAACCTCGGCAAAGTACAAGCACATTACAAAGATCGACATAGGTTTTATAGAGATTTCTCTTTTGGGTCTGTAAAGCAACTGCAGAGAAATGTTCTAAAGAAATTTGTCTTTACAATCTTGAAAGGAACTCAATAGAAATGTTCTATAGAAATTTGTCTTTAGGATCTTTAAAAGAACTCCGTAGAAACGTTCTGTAGAAATTTGTCTTTACAATCTTGAAAGGAACTCAATAGAAATGGTCTATAGAAATTTGTCTTTAGGATCTTAAAAGGAACTCCGTAGAGATGTTTTATAGAAATTTGTCTTTACAATCTTAAAAGGAACTCCATAGAAATGTTCTATAGAAATTTGTCTTTAGGATCTTAAAAAGGAACTCAGTAGAGACGTTCTATAGAAATTTGTCTTTAGGATCTTAAAAGGAACTCCGCAGGAATGTTCTATAGAATTGTGTCTTCAGAGTTCCTATAAGAATGCGGTGGCCAAATAACTGTTGGAACTCTATAGGAAAATTCTATAAGCAGTCAAAATAAACACAATAGAATTCTATCGAACAAGTTCAAAAGACTCTCTAAAAAAACACATTAAAAATTTTTGTAAGGGACCGTCGACTTGCTTTCGCAAGCAAAAAGTAAAGACAAAACCAAGCGCTTTAGGAGAGGAGACGGCGGACGAAAGAGTAGATGGCGGTACTTTTTCTATATTGGGACTTTGTGTACGATTGCGACACGCGTGCGTCTGAGCAACTGAGCGCGCGCCGCTGCCGTTCCGGGGAACGCGCACTGAACGACTCGCTCCCTACGCACGTAGGAGCTGCGCTCGGCAAGGTCGCTGCGCCCGGTCCCGGAGATAAGAGAGCCACGCTCAGCGGAGACCAGTGCCTCAAAAGTCACAACACGTGTTAAGGGATGTCTCCGCTGTACCTACTAGCAATTGTAAAGTCGCCCCCCCCCCCCCCCCCCCGGAACGGCTGCGGCGCGCGCTCAGAGGCTAAGACGCACGCGTGGCGCAAGCATTCGTACACAAAGTCCCTATATAGAAAAAGTACCGCCATCTACTCTTTCGTCCGCCGTCTCCTCTCCTAAAGCGCTTGGTTTTGTCTTTTTGATTGCGACAGCAAGTCGACGGTGGCTGTACCTACTAGCAATTGTAAAGTCGGCACCCCCGGAACGGCAGCGGCGCGCGCTCAGTGGTACAGACGCACGCGTCGCGCAAGCAATCGTACACAAAGTCCCTATATAGAAAAAGTACCGCCATGTACTCTTTCGTCCGCCGTCTCCTCTCCTAAAGCGCTTGGTTTTGTCTTTTTGCTTGCGAAAGCAAGTCGACGGTGGCTGTACCTACTAGCAATTGTAAAGTCGCCCCCACCCGGGACGGCAGCGGTGCGCGCTCAGTGGCTCAGACGCACGCGTGGCGCAACCAAGCGTACACAAAGTCCCTATTGACCCTTTTCGCGGTGATCCCGTGGGCGCTGCCATGTTTGATCACGTGGTGACGCGTCTATTGCTTGTTTCAACTGCCTCCGTTGCCTCCTTGTTTACAATGGAAATGTATGACGCCGGCGCGGCTTAGAAAACCTCTGTTTTCGGAGATATCGTAGACGGTGACTAAGTGGACGACACGAAGCTTTGATCACAGCTTCAGAGAACAAGCAAAAACGTCGCAAGCAGCTTTTATGGTGCTTGTACTAAAAGTGGGGCTAAGCTATCCAAACATTCCACTCATGAATTCAGTCAGGATTAGTGCGCTTTGCTCTTGGTTCTTTATTGGGCAAATATTTTGAAGCAGTGGCTTGTCTGTTTCTGATTCAGTGAAGTTCCTCGGTGCGGCCACTATCTGATTATTTTCTTCCTAATCGCTCGCGGGTGTGCTCAGTTCCGATAGAATTGTTCTTGCTGCGCACACGGCTTGAAACGTAGCTGTTTTGTACATTGTAATACCGTGTAGCAAATATATATTACAGCTAGTAACTCGCTTACTTTTGTGGACCGTCCCGAAACATTTAGCTTCGACCACTCGTGTGCCATCGGTGTAGTCCGCATTGTGCGTATACAGTGGGCATATATTTACGCGTGCGCACATTCACCTATTCTTGATACGTCGACGATAGAGTGGGCGTAAGCTTTCCTTCCATTTGGGCCAGATGTGTATATATAACGTGCGCAAAACTTACAATGACAGCAAGCAGCGCTAATTCCTTTGTCATTGTTTAACGAGTGTAACTCATTCTTCCCGACGTTCTGGGGATGAAGCCCTTTCTTTGAAGGTTAGCGATACAAGGCTGGCCGATGAGCAAATTTCTGTATCCTCGAGTAAAGGCGTACATCAGGAAGTGCCGGTAACACGTTCAGACACTTGCAGCAGCGGTCCGCGAACTTGGCCACACAAATTCATTCTATTCCTAAACATGCCAGTCACTTTTTTGCAGCCGCCTACTGCACACGTCTTCAATCCACATGATTCAACCTAGCATGATTGGAGCACAGTGGGTTAGCAAAAACTAAGTTGCATTTCCGACAGCTGATGGCACAGAAGCAAGGTAGAAGCGGTAATGGTTTCGTATTCGTGCGCGGTTGCGTGAACTACGGTTGCTGAGGAGAGATATGGCGCGCCGCCGTGAGCGCTATCTCGTTTCTCTAAAAGAAACTGCTCCGCGAAAAGGGTCAATATAGAAAAAGTACCGCCATCTAGTCTTTGGTCCACCGTCTCCTCTCCTAAAGCGCTTGGTTTTGTATTTTTGCTTGCGAAAGCAAGTCGACGGTTGCTGTACCTACTAGCAATTGTAAAGTCGCCCCCCTCCCGCAACGGCAGCGGCGCGCGCTCAGTGGCTCAGACGCAGGCGTGGCGCAAGCAATCGTACACAAAGTCCCTATATAGAAAAAGTACCGCCATCTACGGTTTCGTCCGCCCTCTCCTCTCCTAAAGCGCTTGGTTTTGTCTTTTTGCTTGCGAAAGCAAGTCGACGGTGGCTGTATCTACTAGCAAATGTAAAGTCGCCCCCACCCGGAACGGCAGCGGCGCGCGCTCAGTGGCTCAGACACCTGCGTGGCGCAACCAATCGTACACAAAGTCCCTATGTAAAAAAAGTACCGCCATCAAGTCGTTGGTCCGCCGTCTCCTCTCCTAAAGCGCTTGGTTTTGTCTTTTTGCTTGCGAAAGCAAGTCGACGGTGGCTGTACCTACTCGCAATTGTTAAGTCGCCCCTCGCGGAATGGCAGCGGCGCACGCACAGTGGCTCAGACGCACGCGTGGCGCAAGCAATCGTACACTATCAAAAAAATTTCTTCAGTTTACGGTGAAAGTTGAAGGTAAAACGTTGCCGGACACTTTTCCGTAAATGAAAAACAGCGTTTCCGTCAAACGGATAGTCTGTAAAAATTTTTTCCGTTGAATGGAAAACGGAGAGTTCCGTCAAATGGAAAACGGTGATTTCCGTCGAATGGAAAACGGAGAGTTCCGTCGAACGGAAAACGGTGATTTCCGTCGAGTGGAAAATGGTTATTTCCGTAGTTGTGATCACGGAATTGTCTGTATTTTCCAAATACAAAACGGTGAGCTCCGTAGAACGTAAATTCTGTAAATTGAGCACCGTACTTTCCTAATTAAAAACGGACAGACCGTAGTGAGGAAAGGTATGCACATAAAACACACAAAAAGAACAGAAAGGAAGACAGAAACACCTTTTTTTGTTCTTCTTGTGTCCATGTCTTCTATGCTTACAAGCCTGTACCATGAATCCGTACGAACTTGTTCAGCTTTATCTTGCTTTGTGTCAACAGGTGCATAATTTGTTTTGTAAATGATGATGCGGGTGTATACCTCCAGCAAATGAGAAAATTGTTTTTCATTGAAATAAGTTATACCAAGTTGTACATTACAACATGGCTAACTCACATCAGATATAGCTTGAAATGGGGCAGAAATCAATGCACATAAGTGGACATACACCACACTGAAAATGCTGTCTGTGCACGTTTCCTCCTTGTGTAACTGTCTTCTACACCGCTTCATCTTCGTGTCAGTGTTGCCATGTTGCATTTGAGTTCTGTACATGACGTGTACAAAGCATACATACAAATTCGTGCCCAAAAAGCAACAAGCCACCTGAATCTGAACGAAACTTCGTGTTTATTGTGCTTTACTGAAAAAAACTTGCAAGACACTAGAAATGGGCTGACTAGAAGGATTGGTTGAGAATCGGAATGACTGGTTGCTTGCAGATGCCTCGTGCCTTTGCCTGAAACGGAAAAAAACAATCAATTAAGACTCTCTATTAGTAGTAAAATCTCGTTACAAGAGACACTTGGTTATGAGAGACATTTCAAAATGCTTTGGTTGGTTTTCCTATGTTTGCCATGTTAACAACATTGCATACAAAAGACATGATTACAAGAGACACTCGGTTACTAAGGACAACTTTTTTATGTCCCTAGAGCAAATTCTTCACTATTTATAAGAGACACAACCCAGACACGTTCACGTAATGCGGCTAACGTCGTAATAACCGGTATGCGCTGCAATTTTCACTCCCTTGGCTCTATTTTGTTTCGTTCCGCAGCCGGCTGTCATTCCTCACACGGTTGAGACTACCAATTTCACTGAATTTTCTGCCATTATGCTTCTATAATCGTCGCGCTCCCACACCGACTCTGTGACAGAGTACCATTGAGTTGGATTTCTGTCACAGCGTATACGGTGCTGGTCGCTTTGTATGCCGGTAATCAAACTCCGGAGCCATAGCCATGTTTCCATTAGGCAGCTCTGTTCGCATCAAAGATGAGTTTAAACACACTTTGGTGCTCATGTATAATAAAGTGGTCTAGTCCGACTCCTCAGTGTTTTTAGAATTTTGGTTACAAGAGACTTTGGTTACAAGAGACATGTTTCCCGAGTCCCTTGGGTGCCTCTTGTAACAAGGTTTACTGTACCACCATCATCACCGTTTTTAGTCATATACATCAACAATAAATGATTTCCAAGTCACAAATGTAACTACCAGTGCTCTAAAAAATGTCATACTCTGCCTTGTTGGTATATGTTCCTAGCCTTATAACATGAAAAACTTCAGATGAAATCTACCCAAGTTATTTGATGGCTCACTTGGAACAGTCAAAACTCTCACGTGCACATTGACAGTCAGAGATTACATTTTCTGCATGTAGGTAGAGCTACCACGACCCCCACCATACTGCGGACCATGGCTTTCAACTTTCACTGCTCTAATAGAAAACCTTGCAGATTCCACTGTTTTCCCAAAACAATGAAGCACTCTTAAAACGAGCTCAAACCACTCATGTTGTACAATTCCAATGCAAAACAACCAAGCCAGAGGTACTGTCCAGATGACCAGCTTATAAATTAGCAACAATATGAAGAAAGCATGCCTTGCAATACAACATGTGTGCCTTTCAGCCTCTTTCAGATTTGGTTGGTTTTTGTCAAGAAAGTATCAATGTGCAATATACTTTTTACTTAAGCAATGATAATTGAAAGTTATGGTCGTCAGTGCGTCAACATACTATCTCCACCCCCTTAAAAAGTTATAATCATAGACACACCACCCAAGGTCAATCCACATAAGTCGCTGTGTTCCCCCAAAAATTTGCCATTTTGTCAGTCTGTGCTTTTCGAAGTAACCTGTAGCACTTTCGCGACGTAAATGAACCTGCAACAAGTACACATGGACCCCATATGTGGCAGCTACAGGCAGTACCGTTTATTCTGTCCATTCCTTGACTGGCAACCCCAGAACCAAACAAATAATGCAACATGTCGTTCCAGACAGCATTACTTGGCTGACGTGCTTAATTTGGGAATTCCGCCTCTCCTAAAGAAATTTTAAAGTAAAGCTCAAACTAAAGCAATGTCCAAATATGAGCGCTTCTCGTGGATTTTGAGAGTCAACGAGGGCAGAGCTATTTGCCCAAATGTCTGCGACTTCAATGGCAACAGGATGGCCAAATTCCGTGCTGTTAATAGATGCAGAGAAAAACACGCTGAACTTAAAACATCTGCAATGAAGTGTTTTCAAAGTTTTACTTTATATCGTGGAAGGGATACTCCGTGGTAATTAGTTGGAATTCATGCTATTTGCCTGCAGTCTGTGCCAAAATATTCTTAGAGCCATAGCCAGAACACTTTTTCTTTGGGAATAATCAAAATACGGATTTGGCAGAATCCAGAAAAAAATGCTTCCAACTGAACAGGTGCTTCTATATTTTATTTTCAAAGACAATTCTTTTTCTTGCGAAACTAACAATGAGGGTAGCTATAGGGGCTTGTTTGTATGGCATCTTTTATTTTATTGCAGCGCAAGGCTGAACAACAGGTACAACAGAAAGGCACATTTGACATGCACACAGTGTTAACTTCCAACATCAGATTTATTTCCTGTTCTCATCACTATATATACCCTCAAAACGTCATACAACACGTGTGAAGGCACGGTAAACATGAACTAAAGAAAACCAGGAACCACACGCATGCAGTTTTTTTAGCCACACAGATTGACACATGTGCACGTTTAACGCGAACAAAGATAATCAAGCTCTTTCGAGGATAATGAAATTGAAGGCTTACTGATGCATGCGTCACCAAATGTTGATATGTTTCTAGTGTCTATAGTTCAGCGCATTATCTTGCACCTGCTTCTATTCATGATGACTGCTTTTTTGAATCCATGTTTGCACTTATCTTTGGCAATAAAGGGCAAGAAAACCGTCAGCAGCCAGGGTATTTAATTTGTTATTGTGTTCCCATAGCCTGTCATTTATACATCTAACAGTTTGGCCAATGTAGGACCCTCCACACCCAAGACGAATGCGGTATACAACACACGCGATATAATCAATGAATTTGCTTTTATGTTCCTTCTCGCATGCAGTATCCAAAATTCTTTCTGGCCTTGACTTCCCACACAGGCTCATTAATTTAGTAGGCGTCGAAAAAACAACATTGATGTCACTCCTTCCAGCAATCTTTAATCTGTGGGAGAAACTATGTATGTAGGGCATGGCAGCAATCTTTTTCTTTATATCGGTACTTGTACCATATACCTGCTCAGAACCTTTTTGCTGTGCCTTTTTAAGCGGTCCTGCTGCAACTGACATGAGCACGTGGCTCGGGTAAACAAAGCCGCTTAAACGTGAGTCTTGCCGATCGAAGCAATCGTGCATTAGGTGCAGGATAGCCATGTGACGGGAAGTTTGGATTCCTTCACATTAATTTTGTGCTCACCGATAACAAAACCTGCTGGGGTTAAGAACCTAGGGCAAGTAAGCCACGTTTACCATTTCATTCCGTGCATACAAAACTTGAAGAGGGGGAATCATGAAGGTGTGTTTCAGTGAAGCGCTCAAGAAGCCATGCCGGCACCTAATGCACAATAGCTTCAGATGGCAAGTCTTAGGTTTAAGCGGCGCTGGTTACCCGAGCCAAGTGAAAAAATGTTCCGAGCAAGTGAATGGTACAAACACCGACATAAAGAAAAGAAAGGTTGCTGTCATCCCCTACATGCATAGTTTCTCCCACAGAATAAAGATTGCTGGAAGGTCTGATATCAACATAGTTTTTTCAGCTCCTAATAAATTGGGGAGCCTGTGTAGGAAGACAAACCCAGAAAGAATTGCGGATACTGCATGCGAAAATGAACATGAAAACAAATTCATTGATTGCATCACGTGTGTTTTATACGACATTCATTTGAGTGTGGACAGTCCTACATTGGTCAAACTGGTAGATGTATAAATGACAGGCTACGAGAACACAATAACAAAGTAAATACCTGGCTGCTGATGGTTTTCTTGCCCTTCATTGCCAAAGATGCAAGCGCAAACCTAGATTAAACAACAGTTATCATGAGTAGAAGCAGGTGGAAGATGATGCGATCTTTCTTCGCGTTAAACGTCTAGATTTCTGTTAATCTATGTGGCTAAAAAACTGCATGCGTGTGGTTCCCGTTTTTTTTAGTTCATGTTTACCGAGCTTTTACACGTGTTGTATAACGTTTTCAGGGTATATATAGTGATGAGAACTGGAAACGAATCGGTTGTTGAACGTTAACGCTGGCTGTGCGTCAAATTTGCCTTTCTGTTGTCCTTGTCGTTCAGCTTGCGCTACAACAAAATAGAAGATATCATTGATTTCATTGTCGTCAGGCTCGGGCACAAAATAAAATTTGTTCACCAAAATTAAGTGGTCATCAGGCATGTCTAGTTGAATTTATCTGAACATGCTCTACTGTCGGTGGTGAAGATGTTGCCAGTTTAAAGGGCTGCAAGAAGGCACTAGTTATGTTTTCTAGGGCAAGAAGGCAACAGAGTATGCTACCTAAGGCAAGTAGTCACAGGAATCCTGGATCAGTAGAAGAAAATTTAGAAAATAATAATTGGTTGGAACATATATGTCACACACTTCTGCGTCACCAAGCGCTTGTCTTTGTCTCCCTTTCTTGTGCCTGTGTATTTTTATTGCGCTAAGTTACTTGTTCATTTATGCACTATGATGATGAACTTGTTTTGGAAAACTTCAAATGTGTACCTGACGTTTGACTCCCTTTTGCATGTAAGTAAACATTATGAACTTGTCGCTGTGAACAGTCATCTCCATTTGCTGTACACTTGTGATATAGGGTTAACAGTATTTGAAGGTTTGTGCATTAAGGCAGGAGAGCAGCACTTGCTGGATGGCTCATCAATTAATTTGCAGAAAAATGCAGCAGTGTGCAACGATTGCATCACTAATGACCTTGAAAATCTTGTTAGTTATTCATTTGTAGACACCTGTTGTCAAACAGCCTGCTGACTAAAGGTCTGAACACGTTATACAGAATTATAGCAGGTACTACTACACGAAAGAAAACCTGTAATAGAACCTACCAAATACCGTATCAGTGTAGTGGCAGGTCAAATGGCTCCTCAATGCTTGTGTCCTTCCTGGGAGAAGGAAAGAAATGTTAAGCTTACACTGACAGCACCAAACCACACAAACGTAACTGCCACAGGACATGAGGAGTTGTAACTAGATACAGTCAACCTGCTTAACCATCTCATAGACATTCAACGACAGAATGTACCTTCATGGAGCCTCTAATCTATGAAATTCATGCTGTAATACAAACATGCTAGCAGACACAATCAAAATTGCATGCATGGAAATTCTCAGGAAAACTATATTTCCTAGCTACCACAGTCCACTCCTTGTGAAGTACAAGTGACGGTCTAAGCTACAATCAGAAGGTGGAAAATTCGGGATCCTTTCTAGTAAACAACTAACCATATCTCTACCTGTACTCAGCAATACAAAGGCGAATCACAAGTACTATACTGATAAAGAAAAGTTCAGAACTGCTGCTAAGTGAGTGCTATAAATAAATGATTTCGAATTTGTCTTCATGTAAAACTAGGCGTGTTAACTTTCTTTACATTACATGAAAGACTAGTCAGGAAAATATTGCATTCAGTCAATATTGTGATTTGCAAAACAGTAGTAAGAGGTTAAGGTTGGAGATCCTCAGGTGGTATGTTGCGATGTTTCGAGAAATTGTTTCAAGGAGCCTCTTTCCTTAACCCTTTCACATGCCAATTAGTTGTGTTGATTGAAAACTTAGCTTCACCGCATTTCTTACATCTTCATATTCATAAAATGCTTACAGAAGTACAATAGATTAGGAGTTTTCAGTTCTTTAGTGAGTTGACAAACTTTATGGAATTGGAACAAAGTTTATGGAATGTGCACTCCATGCAAAAACTCAGTGCAAGTACATCACATTTGCAAACATCAACTATTTCATGTCTACCAGGCTTGAATAGCACCTATCCAGCCATTCGAAAATTATGACTGATGCAACACACTGTGAAAAACGATGAAAGAAGTGACATACATACAATTACATACACCAAGCAAAGTACGCAACCATCTACCTTCATACTTCCTTTACTAAAACAATTTGCCTGTGTAATTCAAACATGCAGCACTATTTCAATTAGAAGAGTTTGATGATGTACGGGACACATTTTAAATATCCTTACTTTATTCAATGCCATTGCTATTAATGCACTATCTTGGTGTATTAAATTGTGCGCATAGCGTCGGAAAGGATTAATCATATTCATGTAATCTTTACTGAAACTCAAGGCATAATACTCATATTTGTTTACAGTTTTGTGATGAGACAACACGACAGATGCTGGAGTTAAAAAAGCATCTTTATAAAATGCTGTAGAAAGCAAGTTGAAGCAAGTTTCTAGAACCTCTCGCAATACCGAGCTATTTCCCATGAGTGTTCTAACAGTTCCTTGTAACATGATGCACTGTTTTCACAGAGATAGCTTGAATCTTTGTATCTCAAGTTTTGGAAGCAACTTATGAATTGCTATAACAAGCAGATTTGAAGCCCCTACCCAGACTGCACAGCCACTTTAACACCACGTGTAATGAATTATGTCATCCATATGGCACAGTTTCCGATTATATTCCCAAGCATGAATCTTATAATTGCAAGTTATGTAAGAGTGTACCTATGCGATTACTTGGGGACAGCGCGAAAAGACGGGAGAAGGCTAGACAACATGAATGCAGGCAAAGAATTTTGTTTACAGACAAACATATGTATACTAGGCTTGTTGTCCTGCGTAGTTGCAGCTGCTGGATAGCGGGATAATGTAAACAACCGCACAGTTGATGAACTGCTGTTCTGCCTTTTGTTACACTTTGCGTCAAGGCTCGGTCCGAGTCACCCTTTTCGCATAATGTACCCCGATTGCTCTACGTGAAAAATAAAAGGAAAGTTCCAGCTTTCCCAACAGTCTCTTTGACACTATGACTGACCTTGTGAATATGATATAACAGTGGCCACCACACTGTAAGGAAATGTTAGACATGGGTTGAGAAGCTCTCCTCCACTTGGTGATGCCTCGATTTCTTGAGGATGCCTTTTGGTGTTCCTGTGATGAGCTTCACAGCGAAAGAGTGTGCCGATGCGGAAGGCAGAATACCCTCCTCCAAACATTGGGCATAGCTCCAGCATACATAACACTAACCAAACAAAGCCCTGCGGTCCAGAAATGGAAGATCACTGTCTAGTGGTAGTTTTTCCCCGTACGTGAACTCATCTAGCACTGCAGAGAAGACAGGAAGAAAATCACTCTACCCATTTAGTAGCCTTACTTCACCTAATATAGAGGAGAAAGTTGCCAATGAAGCAAAATAACTTTACTACACTGGTGCCCACTATAGCTAGTGTTTTACGGTTACCTGACAGTGTTTTTGTCTGTGAGAAGTTGCCAAGCAAGGCTACTCAAGGAGTTCAGCCATTTTTTAATGTCTCCTCCACAGTGCCAGGTGTGCTCATGGAAGTAAAACTGCTGGAAGGCAAGCTCCAATATCTGGCTTGAAGGTTTTCTGTGGTGAGCATCGTGCTGGATCTATGCCCCACACTCAAAAGTTTCTTGGCCTTTCCTATTAGCGCACTTGAACACTGAAGCGTGTGGTTGCTACAGGAACACAAGGGCACTACCACGAAGTGGAGGGGAGCTTCAAGACACAAGTATGGTTGCTTTTAACAGTGTGTTCGCACTACCTTTCGCCATGCGTTGCCAAGAAGCATTTAACGGAGCTGAACATAGGTGAAGTCTTCAGTCGGATTACTTCAAGGAAGCCAAGGCCTATCACTGCTATACAATAGGTACACAAAGGAAGCTGTCAATTCAAGCAAATTGCTAGGGAGAGTTGGAACTACCTTTTTATTTTCAGGGCCAACAAGCTGGTCAGGTACGAAAATGTCAACCAGACCAGGTCAAGACGATAAGTTTGCATCAAGAAGTATGTGCTGGAGATCATAGGAAGTGCAGTTGGTGCTGTTTACAACATCCTACTGCCCTGCAGCAGCAATTATGTAGGACAAACAGGACGACGACACAAGGACTATCTTAGGAAACACGCACAGACCTTCGACACAAGATGGGGAAGCAACGTAGCTATTGATGCTGCTTTGTACAGTTGTATATCAAGTTTTGAGCAATGAAGAATCCTTATGGCACATGTTTAAGACATACAAAACTCGCACAATAGCCCCCACATATGCTAGTGTGTATACACTTAATCTTCTAGACAAATTAAGGTAATTCAGATGAACTGCTAGAGCGTTCTGAACTGGGCTGGTTGGTGCATGTATAGGAAGGAACTGAATGGTGCCATAGACAGGATAAAGGGAATGTGTTGCTGTACCCTTCACCTTCACTTCATTCTGGCTGTAGTGCTGTTCATTACCTTCAAAATATTCATATATTTTGGTCATCTGACCACGTGACACAGCTGTGTGCTGAAGCTATATTTTACCTTGTTATGATACCTTCCAATGTCACACGCAAATCCGTCGAGGCATCTTCACCTATTATAGTAAGCTGAGCAGGGGCTAACAGTGAGCTTAACTGTGGCTACACTTAGTTACCATGGAGCCCATGCATGACAGTGTTAGAGGTCAGTATGCAGGTGTTTTTGCATACTCATAGAGGCAAACTAAACGAAGAATTTTTATTGGTGCATGCTTTATCTGTTGCCTCATATCCCGAAATCTGGTGCTATTAGTGTTTTTTGAACCCAACTCATGTGCAACCGAGACAAGTATGAAACAATCCCACTTTCAAGTCGACGTCCTCATGCTGAACCAATTGGTTGCCCCAGGAAGAACAAAACATCATTTATCTTTTGGATGCATCTGCTAAAATTATTATACTTGTATAGGCATTGTCATTCAACCAACATTTGCAGTCAATGTCCATTAGGACTGCATATGCATGACTGATATACGATAGAATGGCACAGCTTACCAGAACAAATAGCACAATGCAAGACTGCTTTGCCAATGGTGTTGCAAGCAGGCCCCCATGACTGAGAAACTGAATGCAAGGCGGCACACAGACATCCTTCACTGGTGCAACAGCTGCAAATGAAATACTGATATCAGTTACTTTCTGACTGGTCATCCAAAGCAAAGCACAAACATTTTTATATACAATTACACTATTGCATATAAGCTCGTCACTGAGTTACTGTTATTGCTGTGAGATAGCTCACAGTATTTTATAAAGTGCTAATGGCCTCGTTTAACTTTTTGCAAAAAAAAACTTTATGAAGCACTTTCTATTAGAAAAATGAGCTGACAAAAATTTTGCCCTGCATAACTTACAACACATGCACGCATTTTAGAATTATTGCAGTGATGCGTGTAAGCTGAAAATTAGTTTATGCAACTCGAGACAGTAAGTGTGAACCTCCCTTCAACATCAGTGTTGACATATAGTTTGGTTTGTTTTTACACTTGTTAGAAATATATATAACTTTGGAATGTCCGTAATGCACGTTTGGCCACCACTATTCTATGTCAAGGTTAAGTTGAAAATTACTTTTTGCATGCATTTGTTTTACAATTACGGCCGCATATAGGCAGAACTTAAGCGGCAATCCTCCCTCCCAGAATACGTGATATGCTGACGTACTGCGTCAGAACGTTAGTCAGCCTGGTAGCTGTAAAAAAACGAATACAGATTGCCAGGTAGAAAATAATCCGTTTACTATGCAATGACTCTTAACGGGTATCACGAGGACAACTTTCAATTGCGATCGTGCACGACTGCTCGGGCTCTACTCCAAACGAAAGGGCACCGTGTGACACCCGTGTTCCCTACCACTGCAGGTGGCACAAGGTTATGGCAGTAAGCACGCTCCACCGTCATTTGATTGTAATGAAGGGGCATGCACATCGAACATACTCAATGATGCCTTCATACATGAGCAATCTTCCAATCCCGGGCGTGAACACTGCGATTATGCACGCCCAGCCAAGGCACTGCGTCCGAAGCTTATAATAATGGCTAAAAATTTCACTGTGATGCAATGCGTCACCGAATATTGGTAACATAACGTTGCACCGCGTCGAGAGAGATACTAACGGGTACAACGCCTTCACTTAATTTTGGAACGCCGAGCACACAGCACAACACAGTACTAACTGGAATGCTAACGTCCGTAAACCAGCGGCCACATTAGACGACAAAGGAGCTACTAGAGGCGTCAACGTCGCTAATAGTGCCTACACGTCTCAGTTGTAGTGAGTATGCATTCAACACGACAAATGAAACACCCCTTTATCACAGACTCGCAATGTCGCTTTGTCAATCCTCATGGCCAAGGAATCTCGTTAAAGAGCGTGCTCACACAACACAATTGAGCCCATCACCGGCCATCGCGGAGCATTTCGCACGCGCGACGTGCACCAACAACGAAAAAAGGACACTTAAATCACTTACTTGTGTAACAATCCAGCGCCGATTCCTTCCTATTTAGTGTGAAATCACAAATGCGACAGGAACACCACCTCCACCGTCCGCCATTAGCGAGTACTCGTACAGTTGTTTGTGCTGCAGGAATCCAACACAACGTGTAGGCGCGATGAAGGGGTGGTAAGCAGCGCCACCGCTCAAACCCTACCTGCTTCTTTTTGTGTGTTTACTATGCTCGCACGCGAATAATGTTCAAACAGCGTTATCTATGGTGATATATGTAACTCGCAGTGAGAGTAGACAGTGTCTTTTCGTTATATTCTTTGCGTGTTCATTTTTCACTAGTAACATGTTCAGTTGCCCTCCTCATGAAATTACGGACGGCTCTCCGTATTTCAAAAACGGAGCTCACATCCGTCTTTTTTACGTAGAATCCCGCCGTTTATCATAAAACAGAATGCTCTACGTAAATTTTACGTAGGTTTTTGCTGTAAAATTACGGAAATTTTTTACAGTGTACACAAAATCCCTATATAGAAAAAGTACCGCCATCTACTCTTTAGTCCGCCGTCTCCTCTCCTGAAGCGAAGCGCTTCAGGAGAGGAGACGGCTTCAGGGAGGAGACGGCGAGTCTCCTCTCCTGAAGCGCTTCGTTTTGTCTTTTTGCTTGCGAAAGCAAGTCGACGGTGGCTGTACCTACTAGCAATTGTAAAGTCGCCCCCCCCCCCCGGAACGGCAACGGCGCACGCACAGTGGCTCAGACGCACCCGTGGCGCAAGCAATCGTACACAAAGTCCCTATATAGAAAAAGTACCGCCATCTACTCTTTCGTCCGCGGTCTCCTCTCCTAAAGCGCTCGGTTTTGTCTTTTTGCTTGCGAAAGCAAGTGGACGGTGGCTGTACCTACTAGCAATTCTAAAGTCGCCCCCCCCCCCCCGGAATGGCAGCGGCGTGCGCTCAGTGCCTCAGACGCACGCGTGGCGCAAGCAATCGTACACAAAGTCCCTATATAGAAAAAGTACCGCCATATACTCTTTCGTCCGCCGTCTCCTCTCCGAAAGCGCTTGGTCTTGTCTTTTTGATTGCGAAAGCAAGTCGACGGTGCCTCTACCTACTAGCAATTGTAAAGTCGCCCCCCCCCCCCCGGAACGGCAGCGGCGCGCGCTCAGTGGCTCAGACGCACGCGTGGCGCAAGCAATCGTACACAAAATCCCTAAATAGAAAAAGCACCGCCATCTACTCTTCAGTCCGCCGTCTCCTCTCCTGAAGCGCTTCGTTTTGTCTTTTTGCTTGCGAAAGCAAGTCGACGGTGGCTGTACCTACTAGCAATTGTAAAGTCGCCCCCCTCCCGCAACGGCAGCGGCGCGCGCTCAGTGGCTCAGACGCAGGCGTGGCGCAAGCAATGGTACACAAAGTCCCTATATAGAAAAAGTACCGCCATCTACGGTTTCGTACGCCGTCTCCTCTCCTAAAGCGCTTGGTTTTGTCTTTTTGCTTGCGAAAGCAAGTCGACGGTGGCTGTAGCTACTAGCAATTGTAAAGTCGCCCCCACCCGGAACGGCAGCGGTGCGCGCTCAGTGGCTCAGACGCACCCGTGGCGCAAGCAATCGTACACAAAGTCCCTATATAGAAAAAGTACCGCCATCTACTCTTTCGTCCGCGGTCTCCTCTCCTAAAGCGCTCGGTTTTGTCTTTGAGGTTGCGAAAGCAAGTCGACGGTGGCTGTACCTACTAGCAATTGTAAAGTCCCCCCCCCCCCGGAATGGCAGCGGCGCGTGCTCAGTGGCTCAGAAGCACGCGTGGCGCAACCAATCGTACACAAAGTCCCTAAATAGAAAAAGTACCGCCATCTAGTCGTTGGTCCGCCGTCTCCTCTCCTAAAGCGTTTCGTTTTGTCTTTTTGCTTGCGAAAGCAAGTCGACGGTGGCTTTACCTACTCGCAATTGTAAAGTCGGCCCCCCGTAATGGCAGCGGCGTGCGCTCAGTGTCTCAGACGCACGCGTGGCGAGAGCAATCGTAGACAAAGTCCCTATATAGAAAAAGTACCGCCATCTCCTGTTTCGTCCGCCGTCTCCTCTCCGCAAGCGCTTGGTTTTGTCTTTTTGCTTGCGAAAGCAAGTCGACGGTGGCTCTACCTACTAGCAATTGTAAAGTCGCCCCTCGCGGAACGGCAGCGGAGCGCGCTCAGTGGCTCAGACGCACGCGTGGCGCAAGCAATCGTACACAAAGTCCCTATATAGAAAAAGTACCGCCATCTACTGTTTTGTCCGCCGTCTACTCTCCGAAAGCGCTTGGTTTAGTCTTTTTACTTGCGAAAGCAAGTGGACGGTGGCTGTGCCTACTAGCAATTGTAAAGTCGTCCCTCGCGGAACGGCAGCGGAGCGCGCTCAGTGGCTCAGACGCACGTGTGGCGCAAGCAATCGTACACAAAATCCCTATATAGAAAAAGTACCGCCATCTACGGTTTTGTCCGCCGTATACTCTCCGAAAGCGCTTGGTTTAGTCTTTTTACTTGCGAAAGCAAGTGGACGGGGGCTGTGCCTACTAGCAATTGTAAAGTCGGTCCCCCCCGGAATGGCAGCGGCGCGCGCTCAGTGGCTCAGACGCACGCGTGGCGCACGCAATCCTACACAAAGTCCCTATATAGAAAAAGTACCACCATCTACTGTTTCGTCGGACGTCCCCTCTCCTAAAGCGCTTGGTCTTGTTTTTTCGCTTGCGAAAGCAAGTCGACGGTGGCTCTACCTACTAACAATTGTAAAGTCGCCCGTCGCGGAACGGCAGCGGCGCGCGCTCAGTGGCTCAGACGCACGCGTGGCGCAAGCAATCGTACACAAAGTCCCGATATAGAAAAAGTACCGCCATCTACTGTTTCATCCGTCGTCTCCTCTTCGAAAGCGCTTGGTTTTGTCTTTTTGCTTGCGAAAGCAAGTCGACGGTGGCTGTGCCTACTAGCAATTGTAAAGTCGCCCCCCCCCCCCCCCCCGGAATGGCAGCGGCGCGCGCTCAGTCGCTCAGACGCACGCGTGGCGCACGCAAACCTACACAAAGTCCCTATATAGAAAAAGTACCGCCATCTACTGTTTCGTCCGGCGTCTCCTCTCCGAAAGCGCTTGGTTTTGACTTTTTGCTTGCGAAAGCAAGTGGACGGTGGCTGTACCTACCAGCAATTGTAACGTCGCCCCTCCCAGAACGGCAGCGGCGCGCGCTCAGTGGCTCAGACGCACGCGTGGCGCAAGCAATCGTACACAAAGTCCCGATATAGAAAAAGTACCGCCATCTACTGTTTCGTCCGCCGTCTCCTCTCCGAAAGCGCTTGGTTTTGTGTTTTTGCTTGCGAAAGCAAGTCGACGGTGGCTGTGCCTACTAGCAATTGTAAAGTCGGCCCCCTCGGAATGGCACGGCGCGCGCTCAGTGGCTCAGACGCACGCGTGGCGCACGCAATCCTACACAAAGTCCCTTTATAGAAAAAGTACCGCCATCTGCTGTTTCGGCTGCCGTCTCCTCTCCTAAAGCGCTTGGTTTTGTCTTTTTGCATGCGAAAGCAAGTGGACGGTGGCTGTACCTACTAGCAATTGTAAAGTCGCCCCTCCCGGAACGGCAGCGGTGCGCGCTCTGTGGCTCAGACGCACGCGTGGTGCAAGCAATCGTACACAATGTCCCTATGTAGAAAAAGTACCGCCATCGACTGTTTCGTCCGCCGTCTCCTCTCCGAAAGCGCTTGGTTTTGTGTTTTTGCTTGCGATAGCAAGTCGACGGTGGCTGTACCTACTAGCAATTGTAAAGTCGCCCCCCCCCCCCCCCGGAATGGCAGCGGCGCGCGCTCAGTGGCTCAGACACACGCGTTGCGCAAGCAATCGTACACAAAGTGTCTATTGATCCTTTTCGCGGCGATCCCGTGGGCGCTGCCATGTTTGATCACGTGGTGACGCGTCCATTGCTTGCCTCAACTGCCTCTGTTGCCTCCTTGTTTACAATGGAAATGTATGACGCCGGCGCGGCTTAGAAAACCTCTGTTTTCGGAGATATCGTAGACGGTGACTAAGTGGACGACACGAAACTTTGATCACAGCTTCGGAGAACAAGCAAAAGCGCTTTCGGAGCTAATTAAGCTATGTCCAAACGGCGCAAGCAGCTTATATGGTGCTGGTTCTAAAAGTGGGGCTAAGCTATCCAAACATTCCGCTCATGAATTCAGTCAGTATTAGTGTGTTTTGCTCTTGGTTCTTTATTGGGCAAATATTTTGAAACAGTGGCTTGTCTGTTTCTGACTCAGTGAAGTTCCTCGGTGCGGCCACTATCTGATTATTTTCTGCCTAATCGCTCGCGGGTGTGCTCAGTTCCGATAGATTTGTTCTTGCTGCGCACACGGCTTGAAACGTAGCTGTTTTGCACATTGTAATACCGTGTAGCAAATATATATTACAGCTAGTAACTCGCTGACTCTTGTGGACCGTCCCGAAACATTTAGCTTCGACCATTCGTGCGCCATCGGTGTAGTCCGTCATTCTGCGTATACAGTGCGCATATATTCAAGCGTGCGCACATTCACCTATTCTTGATACGTCGACGATAGAGTGGCGTAAGTTTTCCTGCTATTTGGGCCAGATGTGTATATATAATTTGCGCAAAACTTACAATGACAGCAAGCAGCGCTAATTCCTTTGTCATTGTTTAACGAGTGGAACTCATTCTTGCCGACATTCAGCGGATGAAGCCCTTTCTTTGAAGGTTAGTGATACAAGGCTGGCGGATGATCAAATTTCTGTATCCTCGTGGAAAGCCGTACATAGCGAAGTGCCGGTAACACGTTCAGACAGTTGCAGCAGCGGTCCGCGAACTTGGCCACACAAATTCATTCTATTTATAAACATGCCAGTCACTATTTTTGCAGCCAACTACTGCACACGTTTTAAATCCACATGATTCAACCCAGCATGATTGGAGCACAGTGTGTTAGCAAAAACTCAGTTGCATTTCCGACAGCTGATCGCACAGAAGCAAGGTAGAACGGTAATGGTTTTGTATTCGTGCGCGGTTGCGTGAACTACGGTCGCTGAGGAGAGATATGGCGCGCCGCAGTGAGCGCCATCTCGTTTCTCTAAAAGAAACTGCTGCGCGAAAAGGGTCAATATAGAAAAAAGTACCGCCATCTAGTCTTTGGTCCACCGTCACCTCTCCCAAAGCGCTTGGTTTTGTATTTTTGCTTGCGAAAGCAAGTCGACGGTGGCTGTACCTACTAGCAATTGTAAAGTCGCCCCCTTCCCGCAACGGCAGCGGCGCGCGCTCAGTGGCTTAGACGCAGGCGTGGCGCGAGCAATCGTACAAAAAGTCCCTATATAGAAAAAGCACCGCCATCTACTGTTTCGTCCGGCGTCTCCTCTTCTAAAGCGCCTGGTTTTGTCTTTTTGCTTGCGAAAGCAAGTCGACGGTGGCTGTATCTACGAGCAATTGTAAAGTCGCCCCCACCCGGAACGGCAGCGGCGCACGCTCAGTGGCTCAGACACACGCGTAGCGCAACCAATCGTACACAATATCCCTAAATAGAAAAAGTACCGCCATCTAGTCGTTGGTCCGCCGTCTCCTCTCCTAAAGCGCTTGGTTTTGTCTTTTTGCCTGCGAAAGCAAGTCGACGGTGGCTGTACCTACTAGCAATTGTAATGTCAGCCCCCCCGGAATGGCAGCGGCGGGCGCTCAGTGGCTCAGACGCACGCGTGGCGCAAGCAATCGTACACAAAATCCCTATATAGAAAAAGTACCGCCATCTATGCTTTCGTCCGCCGTCTCCTCTCCGAATGCGCTTGGTTTTGTCTTTTTGCTTGCGAAAGCAAGTCGACGGTGGCTCTAGCTCCTAGGAATTGTAAAGTCGCCCCCCCCCCCCGGAATGGCAGCGACGCGTGCTCAGTGGCTCAGACACACGCGTGGCGCAAGCAATCGTACACAAAATCCCTATATAGAAAAAGTACCGCCATCTACTCTTTCGTCCGCGGTCTCCTCTCCTAATGCGCTCGGTTTTGTCTTTTTGCTTGCGAAAGCAAGTCGACGGTGGCTCTACCTACTAGCAATTGTAAAGTCGCCCCCCCCCCCGGAATGTCAGCGGCGCGTGCTCAGTGGCTCAGACGCACGCGTGGCGCAAGCAATCGTACACAAAATCCCTATATAGAAAAAGTACCGCCATCTAGTCGTTGGTCCGCCGTCTCCTCTCCTAAAGCGCTTGGTTTTGTCTTTTTGCCTGCGAAAGCAAGTCGACGGTGGCTGTACCTACTAGCAATTGTAAAGTCGACCCCCCCGGAATGGCAGCGGCGTGCGCTCAGTGGCTCAGACGCACGCGTGGCGCAAGCAATCGTACACAAAGTCCCTATATAGAAAAAGTACCGCCATCTACTGTTTGGTCCGCCGTCTCCTCACCGAAAGCGCTTGGTTTTGTCTTTTTGCTTGCGAAAGCAAGTCGACGGTGGCTCTACCTACTAGCAATTGTAAAGTCGCCCCTCGCGGAACGGCAGCGGCGCGCGCTCAGTGGCTCAGACACACGCGTGGCGCAACCAATCGTACACAAAGTCCCTAAATAGAAAAAGTACCGCCATCTAGTCGTTGGTCCGCCGTCTCCTCTCCTAAAGCGCTTGGTTTTGTCTTTTTGCCTGCGAAAGCAAGTCGACGGTGGCTGTACCTACTAGCAATTGTAATGTCAGCCCCCCCGGAATGGCAGCGGCGGGCGCTCAGTGGCTCAGACGCACGCGTGGCGCAAGCAATCGTACACAAAATCCCTATATAGAAAAAGTACCGCCATCTATGCTTTCGTCCGCCGTCTCCTCTCCGAATGCGCTTGGTTTTGTCTTTTTGCTTGCGAAAGCAAGTCGACGGTGGCTCTACCTACTAGCAATTGTAAAGTCGCCCCCCCCCCCCCGGAATGTCAGCGGCGCGTGCTCAGTGGCTCAGACGCACGCGTGGCGCAAGCAATCGTACACAAAATCCCTATATAGAAAAAGTACCGCCATCTATGCTTTCGTCCGCCGTCTCCTCTCCGAATGCGCTTGGTTTTGTCTTTTTGCTTGCGAAAGCAAGTCGACGGTGGCTGTACCTACTAGCAATTGTAAAGTCGACCCCCCCGGAATGGCAGCGGCGTGCGCTCAGTGGCTCAGACGCACGCGTGGCGCAAGCAATCGTACACAAAGTCCCTATATAGAAAAAGTACCGCCATCTACTGTTTCGTCCGCCGTCTCCTCTCCGAAAGCGCTTGGTTTTGTCTTTTTGCTGTCGAAAGCAAGTCGACGGTGGCTGTACCTAGTAGCAATTGTAAAGTCGCCCCCACCCGGAACGGCAGCGGCGCGCGCTCAGTGGCTCAGACACACGCGTGGCGCAACCAATCGTACACAAAGTCCCTAAATAGAAAAAGTACCGCCATCTAGTCGTTGGTCCGCCGTCTCCTCTCCTAAAGCGCTTGGTTTTGTCTTTTTGCCTGCGAAAGCAAGTCGACGGTGGCTGTACCTACTAGCAATTGCAAAGTCGGCCCCCCACGGAATGGCAGCGGCGTGCGCTCAGTGGCTCAGACGCACGCGTGGCGCAAGCAATCGTACAAAAAATCCCTATATAGAAAAAGTACCGCCATCTACTCTTTCGTCCGCCGTCTCCTCTCCGAAAGCGCTCGCTTTTGTCTTTTTGCTTGCGAAAGCAAGTCGACGGTGGCTCTACCTACTAGCAATTGTAAAGTCGCCCCTCCCCCCTCCGGAATGGCAGCGGCGCGCGCTCAGTGGCTCAGACACACGCGTGGCGCAACCAATCGTACACAAAATCCCTATATAGAAAAAGTACCGCCATCTACTCTTTCGTCCGCCGTCTCCTCTCCTGAAGCGCTTCGTTTTGTCTTTTTGCTCGCGAAAGCAAGTCGACGGTGGCTGTACTTACTAGCAATTGTAAAGTCGGCCCCCCCGGGAATGGCAGCGGCGCGTGCTCAGTGGCTCAGATGCACGCGTGGCGCAAGCAATCGTACATAAAATCTCTATATAGAAAAAGTACCGCCATCTACTCTTTCGTCAACCGTCTCCTCTCCGAAAGCGCTTGGTTTTGTTTTTTTGCTTGCGAAAGCAAGTCGACGGTGGCTCTACCTACTAGCAATTGTAAAGTCGCCCCCCCCCCCCCCGGAACGGCAGCGGCGCGCGCTCAGTGCCTCAGACGCACGCGTGGGGCACGCAATCCTACACAAAGTCCCTATATTGGAAAAGTAGCGCCATCTACTGTTTCGTCCGCCGTCTCCTCTCCGAAAGCGCTTGGTTTTGTCTTTTTGCTTGCGAAAGGAAGTCGACGGTGGCTGTACCTACTTGCAATTGTAAAGTCGCCCCCACCCGGGACGGCAGCGGCGCGCACTCAGTGGCTCAGACGCACGCGTGGCGCAAGCAATCGTACACAAAGTCCCTATATAGAAAAAGTACAGCCATCTACTCTTTCGTCCCCCGTCTCCTCTCCGAAAGCGCTTGGTTTTGTTTTTTTGCTTGCGAAAGCAAGTCGACGGTGGCTCTACCTACTAGCAATTGTAAAGTCGCCCCCCCCCCCCCCCCGGAACGGCAGCGGCGCGCGCTCAGTGGCTCAAACGCACGCGTGGCGCAAGCAATTCTACACAAAGTTCCTATATAGAAAAAGTACCGCCATCTACTCTTTCGTCAACCGTCTCCTCTCCGAAAGCGCTTGGTTTTGTTTTTTTGCTTGCGAAAGCAAGTCGACGGTGGCTCTACCTACTAGCAATTGTAAAGTCGCCCCCCCCCCCCGGAACGGCAGCGGCGCGCGCTCAGTGCCTCAGACGCACGCGTGGGGCACGCAATCCTACACAAAGTCCCTATATTGGAAAAGTAGCGCCATCTACTGTTTCGTCCGCCGTCTCCTCTCCGAAAGCGCTTGGTTTTGTCTTTTTGCTTGCGAAAGGAAGTCGACGGTGGCTGTACCTACTTGCAATTGTAAAGTCGCCCCCACCCGGGACGGCAGCGGCGCGCACTCAGTGGCTCAGACGCACGCGTGGCGCAAGCAATCGTACATAAAATCTCTATATAGAAAAAGTACCGCCATCTACTCTTTCGTCAACCGTCTCCTCTCCGAAAGCGCTTGGTTTTGTTTTTTTGCTTGCGAAAGCAAGTCGACGGTGGCTCTACCTACTAGCAATTGTAAAGTCGCCCCCCCCCCCCCCCGGAACGGCAGCGGCGCGCGCTCAGTGCCTCAGACGCACGCGTGGGGCACGCAATCCTACACAAAGTCCCTATATTGGAAAAGTAGCGCCATCTACTGTTTCGTCCGCCGTCTCCTCTCCGAAAGCGCTTGGTCTTGTCTTTTTGCTTGCGAAAGCAAGTCGACGGTGGCTCTACCTACTAGCAATTGTAAAGGCGCCCCCCCCCCCCTCGGAACGGCAGCGGCGCGCGCTAAGGGGCTCAGACGCACGCGTGGCGCAAGCGATCGTATACACAAAGTGCCTATATAGAAAAAGTACCGCCATCTACTCTTTCGTCCGCCGTCTCCTCTCCAAAAGCGCTTGGTTTTGTGTTTTTGCTTGCGAAAGCAAGTCGACGGTGGCTCTACCTACTAGCAAGTGTAAAGTAGGCCCCCCCCCCCCGGAACGGCAGCGGCTCGCGCTCAGTGGCTCAGACGCACGCGTGGCGCAAGCAATCGTACACAAAGTCCCTATATAGAAAAAGTACCGCCATCTACTGTTTCGTCCGCCGTCTCCTCTCCGAAAGCGCTTGGTTTTGTCTTTCGGCTTGCGACGGTGGCTGTGCCTACTAGCAATTGTAAAGTCGCCCCCCCCCCCCCCGGAATGGCAGCGGCGCGCGCTCAGTGGCTGAGACGCACGCGTGGCGCAAGCAATCGTATACACAAGGTTCCTATATAGAAAAAGTACCGCCATCTACTCTTTCGTCCGCCGTCTCCTCTCCGAAAGCGCTTGCTTTTGTCTTTTTGCTTGCGAAAGCAAGTCGACGGTGGCTGTGCCTACTAGCAATTGTAAAGTCGCCCCCCCCCCCCCCCCGGAATGGCAGCGGCGCGCGCTCAGTGGCTCAGACGCACGCGTGGCGCACGCAATCCTACACAAAGTCCCTATACAGAAAAAGTACCGCCATCTACTGTTTCGTCCGCCGTCTCCTCTCCGAAAGCGCTTGGTTTTGTCTTTTTGCTTGCGAAAGCAAGTGGACGGTGGCTGTACCTACTAGCAATTGTAAAGTCGCCCCTCCTGGAACGGCAGCGGCGCGTGCTCTGTGGCTCAGACACACGCGTGGCGCAAGCAATCGTACAGAAAGTCCCTATATAGAAAAAGTACCGCCATCTACTGTTTCGTCCGCCGTCTCCTCTCCGAAAGCGCTTGGTTTTGTCTTTTTGCTTGCGAAAGCAAGTCGACGGTGGCTGTACCTAGTAGCAATTGTAAAGTCGCCCCCACCCGGAACGGCAGCTGCGCGCGCTCAGTGGCTCAGACACACGCGTGGCGCAACCAATCGTACACAAAGTCCCTAAATAGAAAAAGTACCGCCATCTAGTCGTTGGTCCGCCGTCTCCTCTCCTAAAGCGCTTGGTTTTGTCTTTTTGCCAGCGAAAGCAAGTCGACGGTGGCTGTACCTACTAGCAATTATAAGGTCGGCCCCCCCGGAATGGCAGCGGCGTGCGCTCAGTGGCTCAGACGCACGCGTGGCGCAAGCAATCGTGCACAAAATCCCTATATAGAAAAAGTACCGCCATCTACTGTTTCGTCCGCCGTCTCCTCTCCGAAAGTGCTTGGTTTTGTCTTTTTGCTTGCGAAAGCAAGTCAACGGTGGCTCTACCTACTAGCAATTGTAAAGTCGCCCCCCCCCCCCGGAATGGCAGCGGCGCGTGCTCAGTGGCTCAGACGCACGCGTGGCGCAAGCAATCGTACACAAAATCCCTATATAGAAAAAGTACCGCCATCTAGTCGTTGGTCCGCCGTCTCCTCTCCTAAAGCGCTTGGTTTTGTCTTTTTGCCTGCGAAAGCAAGTCAACGGTGGCTGTACCTACTAGTAATTGTAAAGTCGACCCCCCCGGAATGACAGCGGCGTGCGCTCTGTGGCTCAGATGCACGCATGGCGCAAGCAATCATACACAAAGTCCCTATATAGAAAAAGTACCGCCATCTACTCTTTCGTCCGCCGTCTCCTCTCCGAAAGCGCTTGGTTTTGTTTTTTTGCTTGCGAAAGCAAGTCGACGGTGGCTCTACCTACTAGCAATTGTAAAGGCGCCCCCCCCCCCCTCGGAACGGCAGCGGCGCGCGCTAAGGGGCTCAGACGCACGCGTGGCGCAAGCAATCGTATACACAAAGTCCCTATATAGAAAAAGTACCGCCATCTACTCTTTCGTCCGCCGTCTCCTCTCCGAAAGCGCTTGGTTTTGTCTTTTTGCTCGCGAAAGCAAGTCGACGGCGGCTGTACCTACTAGTAATTGTAAAGTCGCCCCCCCCCCCCCCCCCCGGAATGGCAGCGGCGCGCGCTCAGTGGCTCAGACACACGCGTGGCGCAACCAATCGTACACAAAATCCCTATATAGAAAAAGTACCGCCGTCTACTCTTTCAACCGCCGTCTCCTCTCCGAAAGCACTTGGTTTTGTCTTTTTGCTTGCGAAAGCAAGTCGACGGTGGCTCTACCTACTAGCAATTGTAAAGTCGCCCCCCCCCCCCCCGGGAATGGCAGCGGCGCGTGCTCAGTGGCTCAGACGCACGCGTGGCGCAAGCAGTCGTACACAAAATCCCTAGATAGAAAAAGTACCGCCATCTACTCTTTCGTCCGCGGTCTCCTCTCCGAAAGCGCTTGGTTTTGTCTTTTTGCTTGCGAAAGCAAGTCGACGGTGGCTGTACCTACTAGCAATTTTAAAGTCGCCCCTGCCCGGAACGGCAGCGGCGCGCGCTCAGTGGCTCAAACGCACGCGTGGGGCAAGCAATCGTACACAAAGTCCCTATGTAGAAAAAGTACCGCCATCTACTGTTTCGTCCGCCGTCTCCTCTCCGAAAGCGCTTGGTTTTGTGTTTTTGCTTGCGATAGCAAGTCGACGGTGGCTCAACCTACTAGCAATTGTAAAGGCGCCCCCCCCCCCCCCCCCGGAACGGCAGCGGCGCGCGCTAAGGCGCTCAGACGCACGCGTGGCGCAAGCAATCGTACACAGAGTCCCTATATAGAAAAAGTACCGCCATCTACTGTTTCGTCCGCCGTCTCCTCTCCGAAAGCGCTTGGTTTTGTCTTTTTGCTTGCGAAAGCAAGTCGACGGTGGCTGTACTTACTAGCAATTGAAAAGTCGCCCCTCCCCGGAACGGCAGCGGCGCGTACTCAGTGGCTCAGACGCACGCGTGGCGCAACCAATCGTACACAAAGTCCCTATTGACCCTTTTCGCGGCGATCCCATGGGCGCTGCCTTGTTTGATCACGTGGTGACGCGTCCATTGCTTGCCTCAACTGCCTCCATTGCCTCCTTATTTACAATGGAAATGTATGACGCCGGCGCGGCTTAGAAAACCTCTGTTTTCGGAGATATCGTAGACGGTGACTAAGTGGACGACACGAAGCTTTGATCACAGCTTCAGAGAACAAGCAAAAGCGCTTTCGGAGCTAATTAAGATATCTCCAAACGGCGCAAGCAGCTCATATGGTGCTTGTTCTAAAAGTGGGGCTAAGCTATCCAAACATTCCGCTCATGAATTCAGTCAGGATTAGTGCGTTTTGTTCTTGGTTCTTTATTGGGCAAATATTTTGAAGCAGTGGCTTGCCTGTTTCTGACTCAGTGAAGTTCCTCGGTGCGGCCACTATATGATTGTTTTCTGCCTAATCGCTCGCGGGTGTGCTCAGTTCCGATAGATTTGTTCTTACTGTGCACACGGCTTGAAACGTAGCTGTTTTGTACATTGTAATACCGTGTAGCAAATATATATTACAGCTACTAACTCGTTTACTCTTGTAGACCATCCCGAAACATTTAGCTTCGACCATTCGTGCGCCATCGGTGTAGTCCGTCATTGTGCGTATACAGTGCGCATATATCCAAGCGTGCGCACATTCACCTATTCTTGATACGTCGACGATAGAGTGGGCGTAAGTTTTCCTGCCATTTGGGCCAGATGTGTATATATAACGTGCGCAAAACTTACAATGACAGCAAGCAGCGCTAATTCCATTGTCATTGTATAACGAGTGGAACTCATTCTTGCCGACGTTCTGGGGATGAAGCCTTTTCTTTGAAGGTTAGCGATACAAGGATGGCGGATGAGCAAATTTCTGTATCCTCGTGGAAAGCCGTACATCACGAAGTGCCGGTAACACGTTCAGACAGTTGCAGCAGCCGTCGGCGAACTTGGCCACACAAATTCATTCTATTCTTAAACATGCCAGTCACTTTTTTGCAGCCAACTACTGCACACGTCTTCAATCCACATGATTCAACCAAGCATGATTGGACCACAGTGTGTTAGCAAAAACTCAGTTGCATTTCCGACAGCTGATCGCACAGAAGCAAGGTAGAAGCGGTAATGGTTTCGTATTCCTGCGCGGTTGCGTGAACTACGGTCGCTGAGGAGAGATATGGCGCGCCGCCGTTACCGCCATCTCGTTTCTCTGAAAGAAACTGCTCCGCGAAAAGGGTCAATATAGAAAAAGTACCGCCATCTAGTCTTTGGTCCACCGTCTCCTCTCCTAAAGCGCTTCGATTTGTATTTTTGTTCGCGAAAGCAAGTCGACGGTGGCTGTACCTACTAGCAATTCTAAAGTCGCCCCCCCCCCCCGGAACGACAGCGGCGCGCGCTCAGTGGCTCAGACGCAGGCGTGGCGCAAGAAATCGTACACAAAGTCCCTATATAGAAAATGTACCGCCATCTACTGTTTCGTCCGCCGTCTCCTCTCCCAAAGCGCTTGGCTTTGTCTTTTTGCTTACGAAAGCAAGTCGACGGTGGCTGTGCCTACTAGCAATTGTAAAGTCGGCCCCCCCGCAATGGCAGCGGCGCGCGCTCAGTAGCTCAGACGCACGCGTGGCGCAAGCAATCGTACACAATGTCCCTATATAGAAAAAGTACCGCCATCTACTCTTTCGTCCGCCGTCTCCTCTCCGAACGAGCTTGGTTTTGTGTTTTTGCTTGCGAAAGCAAGTCGACGGTGGCTGTGCCTACTAGCAATTGTAAAGTCGGCCCCCCCGGAACGGCAGCGGTGCGCGCTCAGTGGTACAGACGAACGCGTGGCGCGAGCAATCGTACACAAAGTCCCTATATAGAAAAAGTACCGCCATGTACTCTTTCGTCCGCCGTCTCCTCTCCTAAAGCGCTTGGTTTTGTCTTTTTGCTTGCGAAAGCAAGTCTACGGTGGCTGTACCTACTAGCAATTGTAAAGTCGCCGCCACCCGGGACGGCAGCAGCGCGCGCTCAGTGGCCCAGACGCATGCGTGGCGCAAGCAACCGTACACAAAGTCCGTATATAGAAAAAGTACCGCCGTCTACTCTTTCGTCCGCCGTCTCCTCTCCTAAAGCGCTTGGTTTTGTCTTTTTGCTTGCGAAAGCTAGTCGACGGTGGCTGTACCTACTAGCAATTGTAAAGTCGCCCCCCCCCCGGAACGGCAGCGGTGCGCGCTCAGTGGTACAGACGCACGCGTGGCGCGAGCAATCGTACACAAAGTCCCTATATAGAAAAAGTACCGCCATGTACTCTTTCGTCCGCCGTCTCCTCTCCTAAAGCGCTTGGTTTTGTCTTTTTGCTTGCGAAAGCAAGTCTACGGTGGCTGTACCTACTAGCAATTGTAAAGTCGCCGCCACCCGGGACGGCAGCAGCGCGCGCTCAGTGGCCCAGACGCATGCGTGGCGCAAGCAACCGTACACAAAGTCCCTATATAGAAAAAGTACCGCCATGTACTCTTTCGTCCGCCGTCTCCTCTCCTAAAGCGCTTGGTTTTGTCTTTTTGCTTGCGAAAGAAAGTCGACGGTGGCTGTATCTACTAGCAATTGTAAAGTCCCCCCCCCGGAACGGCAGCGGCGCGTACTCAGTGGCTCAGACGCACTCGTGGCGCAACCAATCGTACACAAAGTCCCTATTGACCCTTTTCGTGGCGATCCCATGGGCGCTGCCATGTTTGATCACGTGGTGACGCGTCCATTGCTTGCCTCAACTGCCTCCATTGCCTCCTTATTTACAATGGAAATGTATGACGCCGGCGCGGCTTACAAAACCTCTGTTTTCGGAGATATCGTAGACGGTGACTAAGTCGACGACACGAAGCTTTCATCACAGCTTCAGAGAACAAGCAAAAGCGCTTTCGGAGCTAATTAAGCTATGTCCAAACGGCGCAAGCAGCTTATATGGTGCTTCTTCTAAAAGTGGGGATAAGCTATCCAAACATTCCGCTCATGAATTCAGTCAGGATTAGTGCGTTTTGCTCTTGGTTCTTTATTGGGCAAATATTTTGAAGCAGTGGCTTGTCTGTTTCTGACTCAGTGAAGTTCCTCGGTGCGGCCATTATCTGATTATTTTCTGCCTAATCGCTCGCGGGTGTGCTCCGTTCCGATAGATTTGTTCTTACTGTGCACACGGCTTGAAACGTAGCTGTTTTGTACATTGTAATACCGTGTAGCAAATATATATTACAGCTAGTAACTCGTTTACTCTTGTAGACCGTCCCGAAACATTTAGCTTCGACCATTCGTGCGCCATCGGTGTAGTCCGTCATTGTGTGTATACAGTGGGCATATATTCAAGCGTGCGCACATTCACCTATTTTTGATATGTCGACGATAGAGTGGGCGTAAGTTTTCCTGCCATTTGGGCCAGATGTGTATATATAACGTGCGCAAAACTTACAATGACAGCAAGCAGCGCTAATTCCATTGTCATTGTTTAACGAGTGGAACTCATTCTTGCCGACGTTCTGGGGATGAAGCCTTTTCTTTGAAGGTTAGCGATACAAGGATGGCGGATGAGCAAATTTCTGTATCCTCGTGGAAAGCCGTACATCACGAAGTGCCGGTAACACGTTCAGACAGTTGCAGCAGCCGTCCGCGAACTTGGCCACACAAATTCATTCTATTCCTAAACATGCCAGTCACTTTTTTGCAGCAAACTACTGCACACGTCTTCAATCCACATGATTCAACCTAGCATGATTGGAGCACAGTGTGTTAGCAAAAACTCAGTTGCATTTCCGACAGCTGATCGCACAGAAGCAAGGTAGAAGCGGTAATGGTTTCGTATTCGTGCGCGGTTGGGTGAACTACGGTCGCTGAGGAGAGATATGGCGCGCCGCCGTGACCGCCATCTCGTTTCTCTGAAAGAAACTGCTCCGCGAAAAGGGTCAATATAGAAAAAGTACTGCCATCTAGTCTTTGGTCCACCGTCTCCTCTCCTAAAGCGCTTGGTTTTGTATTTTTGTTTGCGAAAGCAAGTCGACGGTGGCTGTACCTACTAGCAATTGTAAAGTCGGCCCCCCCGGAACGACAGCGGCGCGCGCTTAGTGGCTCAGACGCACGCGTGGTGCAAGCAATCGTACACAATGTCCCTATGTAGAAAAAGTACCGCCATCTACTGTTTCGTCCGCCGTCTCCTCTCCGAAAGCGCTTGGTTTTGTGTTTTTGCTTGCGATAGCAAGTCGACGGTGGCTGTACCTACTAGCAATTGTAAAGTCGCCCCCCCCCCCCCGGAATGGCAGCGGCGCGCGCTCAGTGGCTCAGACACACGCGTTGCGCAAGCAATCGTACACAAAGTGTCTATTGACCATTTTCGCGGCGATCCCGTGGGCGCTGCCATGTTTGATCACGTGGTGACGCGTCCATTGCTTGCCTCAACTGCCTCTGTTGCCTCCTTGTTTACAATGGAAATGTATGACGCCGGCGCGGCTTAGAAAACCTCTGTTTTCGGAGATATCGTAGACGGTGACTAAGTGGACGACACGAAACTTTGATCACAGCTTCGGAGAACAAGCAAAAGCGCTTTCGGAGCTAATTAAGCTATGTCCAAACGGCGCAAGCAGCTTATATGGTGCTGGTTCTAAAAGTGGGGCTAAGCTATCCAAACATTCCGCTCATGAATTCAGTCAGTATTAGTGTGTTTTGCTCTTGGTTCTTTATTGGGCAAATATTTTGAAGCAGTGGCTTGTCTGTTTCTGACTCAGTGAAGTTCCTCGGTGCGGCCACTATCTGATTATTTTCTGCCTAATCGCTCGCGGGTGTGCTCAGTTCCGATATATTTGTTCTTGCTGCGCACACGGCTTGAAACGTAGCTGTTTTGCACATTGTAATACCGTGTAACAAATATATATTACAGCTAGTAACTCGCTGACTCTTGTGGACCGTCCCGAAACATTTAGCTTCGACCATTCGTGCGCCATCGGTGTAGTCCGTCATTCTGCGTATACAGTGCGCATATATTCAAGCGTGCGCACATTCACCTATTCTTGATACGTCGACGATAGAGTGGCGTAAGTTTTCCTGCTATTTGGGCCAGATGTGTATATATAATTTGCGCAAAACTTACAATGACAGCAAGCAGCGCTAATTCCTTTGTCATTGTTTAACGAGTGGAACTCATTCTTGCCGACATTCAGCGGATGAAGCCCTTTCTTTGAAGGTTAGTGATACAAGGCTGGCGGATGATCAAATTTCTGTATCCTCGTGGAAAGCCGTACATAGCGAAGTGCCGGTAACACGTTCAGACAGTTGCAGCAGCGGTCCGCGAACTTGGCCACACAAATTCATTCTATTTCTAAACATGCCAGTCACTATTTTTGCAGCCAACTACTGCACACGTTTTAAATCCACATGATTCAACCCAGCATGATTGGAGCACAGTGTGTTAGCAAAAACTCAGTTGCATTTCCGACAGCTGATCGCACAGAAGCAAGGTAGAACGGTAATGGTTTTGTATTCGTGCGCGGTTGCGTGAACTACGGTCGCTGAGGAGAGATATGGCGCGCCGCAGTGAGCGCCATCTCGTTTCTCTAAAAGAAACTGCTGCGCGAAAAGGGTCAATATAGAAAAAAGTACCGCCATCTAGTCTTTGGTCCACCGTCACCTCTCCCAAAGCGCTTGGTTTTGTATTTTTGCTTGCGAAAGCAAGTCGACGGTGGCTGTACCTACTAGCAATTGTAAAGTCGCCCCCTTCCCGCAACGGCAGCGGCGCGCGCTCAGTGGCTTAGACGCAGGCGTGGCGCAAGCAATCGTACACAAAGTCCCTATATAGAAAAAGCACCGCCATCTACTGTTTCGTCCGGCGTCTCCTCTTCTAAAGCGCCTGGTTTTGTCTTTTTGCTTGCGAAAGCAAGTCGACGGTGGCTGTATCTACGAGCAATTGTAAAGTCGCCCCCACCCGGAACGGCAGCGGCGCACGCTCAGTGGCTCAGACACACGCGTAGCGCAACCAATCGTACACAATATCCCTAAATAGAAAAAGTACCGCCATCTAGTCGTTGGTCCGCCGTCTCCTCTCCTAAAGCGCTTGGTTTTGTCTTTTTGCCTGCGAAAGCAAGTCGACGGTGGCTGTACCTACTAGCAATTGTAATGTCAGCCCCCCCGGAATGGCAGCGGCGGGCGCTCAGTGGCTCAGACGCACGCGTGGCGCAAGCAATCGTACACAAAATCCCTATATAGAAAAAGTACCGCCATCTATGCTTTCGTCCGCCGTCTCCTCTCCGAATGCGCTTGGTTTTGTCTTTTTGCTTGCGAAAGCAAGTCGACGGTGGCTCTAGCTCCTAGGAATTGTAAAGTCGCCCCCCCCCCCCCCCGGAATGGCAGCGACGCGTGCTCAGTGGCTCAGACACACGCGTGGCGCAAGCAATCGTACACAAAATCCCTATATAGAAAAAGTACCGCCATCTACTCTTTCGTCCGCGGTCTCCTCTCCTAATGCGCTCGGTTTTGTCTTTTTGCTTGCGAAAGCAAGTCGACGGTGGCTCTACCTACTAGCAATTGTAAAGTCGCCCCCCCCCCGGAATGTCAGCGGCGCGTGCTCAGTGGCTCAGACGCACGCGTGGCGCAAGCAATCGTACACAAAATCCCTATATAGAAAAAGTACCGCCATCTAGTCGTTGGTCCGCCGTCTCCTCTCCTAAAGCGCTTGGTTTTGTCTTTTTGCCTGCGAAAGCAAGTCGACGGTGGCTGTACCTACTAGCAATTGTAAAGTCGACCCCCCCGGAATGGCAGCGGCGTGCGCTCAGTGGCTCAGACGCACGCGTGGCGCAAGCAATCGTACACAAAGTCCCTATATAGAAAAAGTACCGCCATCTACTGTTTGGTCCGCCGTCTCCTCACCGAAAGCGCTTGGTTTTGTCTTTTTGCTTGCGAAAGCAAGTCGACGGTGGCTCTACCTACTAGCAATTGTAAAGTCGCCCCTCGCGGAACGGCAGCGGCGCGCGCTCAGTGGCTCAGACACACGCGTGGCGCAACCAATCGTACACAAAGTCCCTAAATAGAAAAAGTACCGCCATCTAGTCGTTGGTCCGCCGTCTCCTCTCCTAAAGCGCTTGGTTTTGTCTTTTTGCCTGCGAAAGCAAGTCGACGGTGGCTGTACCTACTAGCAATTGTAATGTCAGCCCCCCCGGAATGGCAGCGGCGGGCGCTCAGTGGCTCAGACGCACGCGTGGCGCAAGCAATCGTACACAAAATCCCTATATAGAAAAAGTACCGCCATCTATGCTTTCGTCCGCCGTCTCCTCTCCGAATGCGCTTGGTTTTGTCTTTTTGCTTGCGAAAGCAAGTCGACGGTGGCTCTACCTACTAGCAATTGTAAAGTCGCCCCCCCCCCCGGAATGTCAGCGGCGCGTGCTCAGTGGCTCAGACGCACGCGTGGCGCAAGCAATCGTACACAAAATCCCTATATAGAAAAAGTACCGCCATCTATGCTTTCGTCCGCCGTCTCCTCTCCGAATGCGCTTGGTTTTGTCTTTTTGCTTGCGAAAGCAAGTCGACGGTGGCTGTACCTACTAGCAATTGTAAAGTCGACCCCCCCCGGAATGGCAGCGGCGTGCGCTCAGTGGCTCAGACGCACGCGTGGCGCAAGCAATCGTACACAAAGTCCCTATATAGAAAAAGTACCGCCATCTACTGTTTCGTCCGCCGTCTCCTCTCCGAAAGCGCTTGGTTTTGTCTTTTTGCTGTCGAAAGCAAGTCGACGGTGGCTGTACCTAGTAGCAATTGTAAAGTCGCCCCCACCCGGAACGGCAGCGGCGCGCGCTCAGTGGCTCAGACACACGCGTGGCGCAACCAATCGTACACAAAGTCCCTAAATAGAAAAAGTACCGCCATCTAGTCGTTGGTCCGCCGTCTCCTCTCCTAAAGCGCTTGGTTTTGTCTTTTTGCCTGCGAAATCAAGTCGACGGTGGCTGTACCTACTAGCAATTGCAAAGTCGGCCCCCCACGGAATGGCAGCGGCGTGCGCTCAGTGGCTCAGACGCACGCGTGGCGCAAGCAATCGTACAAAAAATCCCTATATAGAAAAAGTACCGCCATCTACTCTTTCGTCCGCCGTCTCCTCTCCGAAAGCGCTCGCTTTTGTCTTTTTGCTTGCGAAAGCAAGTCGACGGTGGCTCTACCTACTAGCAATTGTAAAGTCGCCCCTCCCCCCTCCGGAATGGCAGCGGCGCGTGCTCAGTGGCTCAGACGCACGCATGGCGCAAGCAATCGTACACAAAATCCCTATATAGAAAAAGTACCGCCATCTAGTCGTTGGTCCGCCGTCTCTTCTCCTAAAGCGATTGGTTTTGTCTTTTTGCCTGCGAAAGCAAGTCGACGGTGGCTGTACCTACTTGTAATTGTAAAGTCGGCCCCCCCGGAATGGCAGCGGCGTGCGCTCAGTGGCTCAGACGCACGCGTGGCGCAAGGAATCGTACAAAAAATCCCTATATAGAAAAAGTACCGCCATCTACTCTTTCGTCCGCCGTCTCCTCTCCTGAAGCGCTTCGTTTTGTCTTTTTGCTCGCGAAAGCAAGTCGACGGTGGCTGTACTTACTAGCAATTGTAAAGTCGGCCCCCCCGGGAATGGCAGCGGCGCGTGCTCAGTGGCTCAGATGCACGCGTGGCGCAAGCAATCGTACATAAAATCTCTATATAGAAAAAGTACCGCCATCTACTCTTTCGTCAACCGTCTCCTCTCCGAAAGCGCTTGGTTTTGTTTTTTTGCTTGCGAAAGCAAGTCGACGGTGGCTCTACCTACTAGCAATTGTAAAGTCGCCCCCCCCCCCCCGGAACGGCAGCGGCGCGCGCTCAGTGCCTCAGACGCACGCGTGGGGCACGCAATCCTACACAAAGTCCCTATATTGGAAAAGTAGCGCCATCTACTGTTTCGTCCGCCGTCTCCTCTCCGAAAGCGCTTGGTTTTGTCTTTTTGCTTGCGAAAGGAAGTCGACGGTGGCTGTACCTACTTGCAATTGTAAAGTCGCCCCCACCCGGGACGGCAGCGGCGCGCACTCAGTGGCTCAGACGCACGCGTGGCGCAAGCAATCGTACACAAAGTCCCTATATAGAAAAAGTACAGCCATCTACTCTTTCGTCCCCCGTCTCCTCTCCGAAAGCGCTTGGTTTTGTTTTTTTGCTTGCGAAAGCAAGTCGACGGTGGCTCTACCTACTAGCAATTGTAAAGTCGCCCCCCCCCCGGAACGGCAGCGGCGCGCGCTCAGTGGCTCAAACGCACGCGTGGCGCAAGCAATTCTACACAAAGTTCCTATATAGAAAAAGTACCGCCATCTACTCTTTCGTCAACCGTCTCCTCTCCGAAAGCGCTTGGTTTTGTTTTTTTGCTTGCGAAAGCAAGTCGACGGTGGCTCTACCTACTAGCAATTGTAAAGTCGCCCCCCCCCCCCCCCCCGGAACGGCAGCGGCGCGCGCTCAGTGCCTCAGACGCACGCGTGGGGCACGCAATCCTACACAAAGTCCCTATATTGGAAAAGTAGCGCCATCTACTGTTTCGTCCGCCGTCTCCTCTCCGAAAGCGCTTGGTTTTGTCTTTTTGCTTGCGAAAGGAAGTCGACGGTGGCTGTACCTACTTGCAATTGTAAAGTCGCCCCCACCCGGGACGGCAGCGGCGCGCACTCAGTGGCTCAGACGCACGCGTGGCGCAAGCAATCGTACACAAAGTCCCTATATAGAAAAAGTACAGCCATCTACTCTTTCGTCCCCCGTCTCCTCTCCGAAAGCGCTTGGTTTTGTTTTTTTGCTTGCGAAAGCAAGTCGACGGTGGCTCTACCTACTAGCAATTGTAAAGTCGCCCCCCCCCCCGGAACGGCAGCGGCGCGCGCTCAGTGGCTCAAACGCACGCGTGGCGCAAGCAATTCTACACAAAGTTCCTATATAGAAAAAGTACCGCCATCTACTCTTTCGTCAACCGTCTCCTCTCCGAAAGCGCTTGGTTTTGTTTTTTTGCTTGCGAAAGCAAGTCGACGGTGGCTCTACCTACTAGCAATTGTAAAGTCGCCCCCCCCCCCCCGGAACGGCAGCGGCGCGCGCTCAGTGCCTCAGACGCAAGCGTGGGGCACGCAATCCTACACAAAGTCCCTATATTGGAAAAGTAGCGCCATCTACTGTTTCGTCCGCCGTCTCCCCTCCGAAAGCGCTTGGTCTTGTCTTTTTGCTTGCGAAAGCAAGTCGACGGTGGCTCTACCTACTAGCAATTGTAAAGGCGCCCCCCCCCCCCTCGGAACGGCAGCGGCGCGCGCTAAGGGGCTCAGACGCACGCGTGGCGCAAGCGATCGTATACACAAAGTCCCTATATAGAAAAAGTACCGCCATCTACTCTTTCGTCCGCCGTCTCCTCTCCAAAAGCGCTTGGTTTTGTGTTTTTGCTTGCGAAAGCAAGTCGACGGTGGCTCTACCTACTAGCAAGTGTAAAGTAGGCCCCCCCCCCGGAACGGCAGCGGCTCGCGCTCAGTGGCTCAGACGCACGCGTGGCGCAAGCAATCGTACACAAAGTCCCTATATAGAAAAAGTACCGCCATCTACTGTTTCGTCCGCCGTCTCCTCTCCGAAAGCGCTTGGTTTTGTCTTTCTGCTTGCGACGGTGGCTGTGCCTACTAGCAATTGTAAAGTCGCCCCCCCCCCCCCGGAATGGCAGCGGCGCGCGCTCAGTGGCTGAGACGCACGCGTGGCGCAAGCAATCGTATACACAAGGTTCCTATATAGAAAAAGTACCGCCATCTACTCTTTCGTCCGCCGTCTCCTCTCCGAAAGCGCTTGCTTTTGTCTTTTTGCTTGCGAAAGCAAGTCGACGGTGGCTGTGCCTACTAGCAATTGTAAAGTCGCCCCCCCCCCCCCCGGAATGGCAGCGGCGCGCGCTCAGTGGCTCAGACGCACGCGTGGCGCACGCAATCCTACACAAAGTCCCTATACAGAAAAAGTACCGCCATCTACTGTTTCGTCCGCCGTCTCCTCTCCGAAAGCGCTTGGTTTTGTCTTTTTGCTTGCGAAAGCAAGTGGACGGTGGCTGTACCTACTAGCAATTGTAAAGTCGCCCCTCCTGGAACGGCAGCGGCGCGTGCTCTGTGGCTCAGACACACGCGTGGCGCAAGCAATCGTACAGAAAGTCCCTATATAGAAAAAGTACCGCCATCTACTGTTTCGTCCGCCGTCTCCTCTCCGAAAGCGCTTGGTTTTGTCTTTTTGCTTGCGAAAGCAAGTCGACGGTGGCTGTACCTAGTAGCAATTGTAAAGTCGCCCCCACCCGGAACGGCAGCTGCGCGCGCTCAGTGGCTCAGAAACACGCGTGGCGCAACCAATCGTACACAAAGTCCCTAAATAGAAAAAGTACCGCCATCTAGTCGTTGGTCCGCCGTCTCCTCTCCTAAAGCGCTTGGTTTTGTCTTTTTGCCAGCGAAAGCAAGTCGACGGTGGCTGTACCTACTAGCAATTATAAGGTCGGCCCCCCCGGAATGGCAGCGGCGTGCGCTCAGTGGCTCAGACGCACGCGTGGCGCAAGCAATCGTGCACAAAATCCCTATATAGAAAAAGTACCGCCATCTACTGTTTCGTCCGCCGTCTCCTCTCCGAAAGTGCTTGGTTTTGTCTTTTTGCTTGCGAAAGCAAGTCAACGGTGGCTCTACCTACTAGCAATTGTAAAGTCGCCCCCCCCCCCCCCGGAATGGCAGCGGCGCGTGCTCAGTGGCTCAGACGCACGCGTGGCGCAAGCAATCGTACACAAAATCCCTATATAGAAAAAGTACCGCCATCTAGTCGTTGGTCCGCCGTCTCCTCTCCTAAAGCGCTTGGTTTTGTCTTTTTGCCTGCGAAAGCAAGTCAACGGTGGCTGTACCTACTAGTAATTGTAAAGTCGACCCCCCCGGAATGACAGCGGCGTGCGCTCTGTGGCTCAGATGCACGCATGGCGCAAGCAATCATACACAAAGTCCCTATATAGAAAAAGTACCGCCATCTACTCTTTCATCCGCCGTCTCCTCTCCGAAAGCACTTGGTTTTGTCTTTTTGCTTGCGAAAGCAAGTCGACGGTGGCTCTACCTACTAGCAATTGTAAAGTCGCCCCCCCCCCCCCCCGGGAATGGCAGCGGCGCGTGCTCAGTGGCTCAGACGCACGCGTGGCGCAAGCAGTCGTACACAAAATCCCTATATAGAAAAAGTACCGCCATCTAGTCGTTGGTCCGCCGTCTCTTCTCCTAAAGCGATTGGTTTTGTCTTTTTGCCTGCGAAAGCAAGTCGACGGTGGCTGTACCTACTTGTAATTGTAAAGTCGGCCCCCCCGGAATGGCAGCGGCGTGCGCTCAGTGGCTCAGACGCACGCGTGGCGCAAGGAATCGTACAAAAAATCCCTATATAGAAAAAGTACCGCCATCTACTCTTTCGTCCGCCGTCTCCTCTCCTGAAGCGCTTCGTTTTGTCTTTTTGCTCGCGAAAGCAAGTCGACGGTGGCTGTACTTACTAGCAATTGTAAAGTCGGCCCCCCCCGGGAATGGCAGCGGCGCGTGCTCAGTGGCTCAGATGCACGCGTGGCGCAAGCAATCGTACATAAAATCTCTATATAGAAAAAGTACCGCCATCTACTCTTTCGTCAACCGTCTCCTCTCCGAAAGCGCTTGGTTTTGTTTTTTTGCTTGCGAAAGCAAGTCGACGGTGGCTCTACCTACTAGCAATTGTAAAGTCGCCCCCCCCCCCCCGGAACGGCAGCGGCGCGCGCTCAGTGCCTCAGACGCACGCGTGGGGCACGCAATCCTACACAAAGTCCCTATATTGGAAAAGTAGCGCCATCTACTGTTTCGTCCGCCGTCTCCTCTCCGAAAGCGCTTGGTTTTGTCTTTTTGCTTGCGAAAGGAAGTCGACGGTGGCTGTACCTACTTGCAATTGTAAAGTCGCCCCCACCCGGGACGGCAGCGGCGCGCACTCAGTGGCTCAGACGCACGCGTGGCGCAAGCAATCGTACATAAAATCTCTATATAGAAAAAGTACCGCCATCTACTCTTTCGTCAACCGTCTCCTCTCCGAAAGCGCTTGGTTTTGTTTTTTTGCTTGCGAAAGCAAGTCGACGGTGGCTCTACCTACTAGCAATTGTAAAGTCGCCCCCCCCCCCCCCCGGAACGGCAGCGGCGCGCGCTCAGTGCCTCAGACGCACGCGTGGGGCACGCAATCCTACACAAAGTCCCTATATTGGAAAAGTAGCGCCATCTACTGTTTCGTCCGCCGTCTCCTCTCCGAAAGCGCTTGGTTTTGTCTTTTTGCTTGCGAAAGGAAGTCGACGGTGGCTGTACCTACTTGCAATTGAAAAGTCGCCCCCACCCGGGACGGCAGCGGCGCGCACTCAGTGGCTCAGACGCACGCGTGGCGCAAGCAATCGTACATAAAATCTCTATATAGAAAAAGTACCGCCATCTACTCTTTCGTCAACCGTCTCCTCTCCGAAAGCGCTTGGTTTTGTTTTTTTGCTTGCGAAAGCAAGTCGACGGTGGCTCTACCTACTAGCAATTGTAAAGTCGCCCCCCCCCCCCCGGAACGGCAGCGGCGCGCGCTCAGTGCCTCAGACGCAAGCGTGGGGCACGCAATCCTACACAAAGTCCCTATATTGGAAAAGTAGCGCCATCTACTGTTTCGTCCGCCGTCTCCTCTCCGAAAGCGCTTGGTCTTGTCTTTTTGCTTGCGAAAGCAAGTCGACGGTGGCTCTACCTACTAGCAATTGTAAAGGCGCCCCCCCCCCCCTCGGAACGGCAGCGGCGCGCGCTAAGGGGCTCAGACGCACGCGTGGCGCAAGCGATCGTATACACAAAGTCCCTATATAGAAAAAGTACCGCCATCTACTCTTTCGTCCGCCGTCTCCTCTCCAAAAGCGCTTGGTTTTGTGTTTTTGCTTGCGAAAGCAAGTCGACGGTGGCTCTACCTACTAGCAAGTGTAAAGTAGGCCCCCCCCCCCCCCGGAACGGCAGCGGCTCGCGCTCAGTGGCTCAGACGCACGCGTGGCGCAAGCAATCGTACACAAAGTCCCTATATAGAAAAAGTACCGCCATCTACTGTTTCGTCCGCCGTCTCCTCTCCGAAAGCGCTTGGTTTTGTCTTTCTGCTTGCGACGGTGGCTGTGCCTACTAGCAATTGTAAAGTCGCCCCCCCCCCCCCGGAATGGCAGCGGCGCGCGCTCAGTGGCTGAGACGCACGCGTGGCGCAAGCAATCGTATACACAAGGTTCCTATATAGAAAAAGTACCGCCATCTACTCTTTCGTCCGCCGTCTCCTCTCCGAAAGCGCTTGCTTTTGTCTTTTTGCTTGCGAAAGCAAGTCGACGGTGGCTGTGCCTACTAGCAATTGTAAAGTCGCCCCCCCCCCCCCCCAGAATGGCAGCGGCGCGCGCTCAGTGGCTCAGACGCACGCGTGGCGCACGCAATCCTACACAAAGTCCCTATACAGAAAAAGTACCGCCATCTACTGTTTCGTCCGCCGTCTCCTCTCCGAAAGCGCTTGGTTTTGTCTTTTTGCTTGCGAAAGCAAGTGGACGGTGGCTGTACCTACTAGCAATTGTAAAGTCGCCCCTCCTGGAACGGCAGCGGCGCGTGCTCTGTGGCTCAGACACACGCGTGGCGCAAGCAATCGTACAGAAAGTCCCTATATAGAAAAAGTACCGCCATCTACTGTTTCGTCCGCCGTCTCCTCTCCGAAAGCGCTTGGTTTTGTCTTTTTGCTTGCGAAAGCAAGTCGACGGTGGCTGTACCTAGTAGCAATTGTAAAGTCGCCCCCACCCGGAACGGCAGCTGCGCGCGCTCAGTGGCTCAGAAACACGCGTGGCGCAACCAATCGTACACAAAGTCCCTAAATAGAAAAAGTACCGCCATCTAGTCGTTGGTCCGCCGTCTCCTCTCCTAAAGCGCTTGGTTTTGTCTTTTTGCCAGCGAAAGCAAGTCGACGGTGGCTGTACCTACTAGCAATTATAAGGTCGGCCTCCCCGGAATGGCAGCGGCGTGCGCTCAGTGGCTCAGACGCACGCGTGGCGCAAGCAATCGTGCACAAAATCCCTATATAGAAAAAGTACCGCCATCTACTGTTTCGTCCGCCGTCTCCTCTCCGAAAGTGCTTGGTTTTGTCTTTTTGCTTGCGAAAGCAAGTCAACGGTGGCTCTACCTACTAGCAATTGTAAAGTCGCCCCCCCCCCCCCCGGAATGGCAGCGGCGCGTGCTCAGTGGCTCAGACGCACGCGTGGCGCAAGCAATCGTACACAAAATCCCTATATAGAAAAAGTACCGCCATCTAGTCGTTGGTCCGCCGTCTCCTCTCCTAAAGCGCTTGGTTTTGTCTTTTTGCCTGCGAAAGCAAGTCAACGGTGGCTGTACCTACTAGTAATTGTAAAGTCGACCCCCCCGGAATGACAGCGGCGTGCGCTCTGTGGCTCAGATGCACGCATGGCGCAAGCAATCATACACAAAGTCCCTATATAGAAAAAGTACCGCCATCTACTCTTTCATCCGCCGTCTCCTCTCCGAAAGCACTTGGTTTTGTCTTTTTGCTTGCGAAAGCAAGTCGACGGTGGCTCTACCTACTAGCAATTGTAAAGTCGCCCCCCCCCCCCCCGGGAATGGCAGCGGCGCGTCCTCAGTGGCTCAGACGCACGCGTGGCGCAAGCAGTCGTACACAAAATCCCTAGATAGAAAAAGTACCGCCATCTACTCTTTCGTCCGCGGTCTCCTCTCCGAAAGCGCTTGGTTTTGTCTTTTTGCTTGCGAAAGCAAGTCGACGGTGGCTCTACCTACTAGCAATTGTAAAGGCGCCCCCCCCCCCTCGGAACGGCAGCGGCGTGCGCTCAGTGGCTCAGACGCACGCGTGGCGCAAGCAATCGTGCACAAAGTCCCTATATAGAAAAAGTACCGCCATCTACTCTTTCGTCCGCCGTCTCCTCTCCGAAAGCGCTTGGTTTTGTCTTTTTGCTCGCGAAAGCAAGTCGACGGCGGCTGTACCTACTAGTAATTGTAAAGTCGCCCCCCCCCCCCCCGGAATGGCAGCGGCGCGCGCTCAGTGGCTCAGACACACGCGTGGCGCAACCAATCGTACACAAAATCCCTATATAGAAAAAGTACCGCCATCTACTCTTTCATCCGCCGTCTCCTCTCCGAAAGCACTTGGTTTTGTCTTTTTGCTTGCGAAAGCAAGTCGACGGTGGCTCTACCTACTAGCAATTGTAAAGTCGCCCCCCCCCCCCCCCCCGGGAATGGCAGCGGCGCGTGCTCAGTGGCTCAGACGCACGCATGGCGCAAGCAATCATACACAAAGTCCCTATATAGAAAAAGTACCGCCATCTACTCTTTCGTCCGCCGTCTCCTCTCCGAAAGCGCTTGGTTTTGTTTTTTTGCTTGCGAAAGCAAGTCGACGGTGGCTCTACCTACTAGCAATTGTAAAGGCGCCCCCCCCCCCTCGGAACGGCAGCGGCGCGCGCTAAGGGGCTCAGACGCACGCGTGGCGCAAGCAATCGTACACAAAATCCCTATATAGAAAAAGTACCGCCATCTACTCTTTCATCCGCCGTCTCCTCTCCGAAAGCACTTGGTTTTGTCTTTTTGCTTGCGAAAGCAAGTCAACGGTGGCTCTACCTACTAGCAATTGTAAAGTCGCCCCCCCCCCCCCCCCCGGAATGGCAGCGGCGCGTGCTCAGTGGCTCAGACGCACGCGTGGCGCAAGCAATCGTACACAAAATCCCTATATAGAAAAAGTACCGCCATCTAGTCGTTGGTCCGCCGTCTCCTCTCCTAAAGCGCTTGGTTTTGTTTTTTTGCTTGCGAAAGCAAGTCGACGGTGGCTCTACCTACTAGCAATTGTAAAGGCGCCCCCCCCCCCTCGGAACGGCAGCGGCGTGCGCTCAGTGGCTCAGACGCACGCGTGGCGCAAGCAATCGTGCACAAAGTCCCTATATAGAAAAAGTACCGCCATCTACTCTTTCGTCCGCCGTCTCCTCTCCGAAAGCGCTTGGTTTTGTCTTTTTGCTCGCGAAAGCAAGTCGACGGCGGCTGTACCTACTAGTAATTGTAAAGTCGCCCCCCCCCCCCCCCGGAATGGCAGCGGCGCGCGCTCAGTGGCTCAGACACACGCGTGGCGCAACCAATCGTACACAAAATCCCTATATAGAAAAAGTACCGCCATCTACTCTTTCATCCGCCGTCTCCTCTCCGAAAGCACTTGGTTTTGTCTTTTTGCTTGCGAAAGCAAGTCGACGGTGGCTCTACCTACTAGCAATTGTAAAGTCGCCCCCCCCCCCCCCGGGAATGGCAGCGGCGCGTGCTCAGTGGCTCAGACGCACGCGTGGCGCAAGCAGTCGTACACAAAATCCCTAGATAGAAAAAGTACCGCCATCTACTCTTTCGTCCGCGGTCTCCTCTCCGAAAGCGCTTGGTTTTGTCCTTTTGCTTGCGAAAGCAAGTCGACGGTGGCTGTACCTACTAGCAATTTTAAAGTCGCCCCTGCCCGGAACGGCAGCGGCGCGCGCTCAGTGGCTCAAACGCACGCGTGGGGCAAGCAATCGTACACAAAGTCCCTATGTAGAAAAAGTACCGCCATCTACTGTTTCGTCCGCCGTCTCCTCTCCGAAAGCGCTTGGTTTTGTGTTTTTGCTTGCGATAGCAAGTCGACGGTGGCTCAACCTACTAGCAATTGTAAAGGCACCCCCCCCCCCCCCGGAACGGCAGCGGCGCGCGCTAAGGCGCTCAGACGCACGCGTGGCGCAAGCAATCGTACACAGAGTCCCTATATAGAAAAAGTACCGCCATCTACTGTTTCGTCCGCCGTCTCCTCTCCGAAAGCGCTTGGTTTTGTCTTTTTGCTTGCGAAAGCAAGTCGACGGTGGCTGTACCTAGTAGCAATTGTAAAGTCGCCCCCACCCGGAACGGCAGCGGCGCGCGCTCAGTGGCTCAGACACACGCGTGGCGCAAGCAATCGTACACAGAGTTCCTTTATAGAAAAAGTACCGCCATCTACTGTTTCGTCCGCCGTCTCCTCTCCTAAAGCCCTTGGTTTTTCTTTTTGCTTGCGAAAGCACGGTGACGGTGGCTGTACTTACTAGCAATTGAAAAGTCGCCCCTCCCCGGAACGGCAGCGGCGCGTACTCAGTGGCTCAGACGCACGCGTGGCGCAACCAATCGTACACAAAGTCCCTATTGACCCTTTTCGCGGCGATCCCATGGGCGCTGCCTTGTTTGATCACGTGGTGACGCGTCCATTGCTTGCCTCAACTGCCTCCATTGCCTCCTTATTTACAATGGAAATGTATGACGCCGGCGCGGCTTAGAAAACCTCTGTTTTCGGAGATATCGTAGACGGTGACTAAGTGGACGACACGAAGCTTTGATCACAGCTTCAGAGAACAAGCAAAAGCGCTTTCGGAGCTAATTAAGATATCTCCAAACGGCGCAAGCAGCTCATATGATGCTTGTTCTAAAAGTGGGGCTAAGCTATCCAAACATTCCGCTCATGAATTCAGTCAGGATTAGTGCGTTTTGTTCTTGGTTCTTTATTGGGCAAATATTTTGAAGCAGTGGCTTGCCTGTTTCTGACTCAGTGAAGTTCCTCGGTGCGGCCACTATCTGATTATTTTCTGCCTAATCGCTCGCGGGTGTGCTCAGTTCCGATAGATTTGTTCTTACTGTGCACACGGCTTGAAACGTAGCTGTTTTGTACATTGTAATACCGTGTAGCAAATATATATTACAGCTACTAACTCGTTTACTCTTGTAGACCATCCCGAAACATTTAGCTTCGACCATTCGTGCGCCATCGGTGTAGTCCGTCATTGTGCGTATACAGTGCGCATATATCCAAGCGTGCGCACATTCACCTATTCTTGATACGTCGACGATAGAGTGGGCGTAAGTTTTCCTGCCATTTGGGCCAGATGCGTATATATAACGTGCGCAAAACTTACAATGACAGCAAGCAGCGCTAATTCCATTGTCATTGTATAACGAGTGGAACTCATTCTTGCCGACGTTCTGGGGATGAAGCCTTTTCTTTGAAGGTTAGCGATACAAGGATGGCGGATGAGCAAATTTCTGTATCCTCGTGGAAAGCCGTACATCACGAAGTGCCGGTAACACGTTCAGACAGTTGCAGCAGCCGTCGGCGAACATGGCCACACAAATTCATTCTATTCTTAAACATGCCAGTCACTTTTTTGCAGCCAACTACTGCACACGTCTTCAATCCACATGATTCAACCAAGCATGATTGGACCACAGTGTGTTAGCAAAAACTCAGTTGCATTTCCGACAGCTGATCGCACAGAAGCAAGGTAGAAGCGGTAATGGTTTCGTATTCCTGCGCGGTTGCGTGAACTACGGTCGCTGAGGAGAGATATGGCGCGCCGCCGTGACCGCCATCTCGTTTCTCTGAAAGAAACTGCTCCGCGAAAAGGGTCAATATAGAAAAAGTACCGCCATCTAGTCTTTGGTCCACCGTCTCCTCTCCTAAAGCGCTTCGATTTGTATTTTTGTTCGCGAAAGCAAGTCGACGGTGGCTGTACCTACTAGCAATTCTAAAGTCGCCCCCCCCCCCCCCCCGGAACGACAGCGGCGCGCGCTCAGTGGCTCAGACGCAGGCGTGGCGCAAGAAATCGTACACAAAGTCCCTATATAGAAAATGTACCGCCATCTACTGTTTCGTCCGCCGTCTCCTCTCCCAAAGCGCTTGGCTTTGTCTTTTTGCTTACGAAAGCAAGTCGACGGTGGCTGTGCCTACTAGCAATTGTAAAGTCGGCCCCCCCCGCAATGGCAGCGGCGCGCGCTCAGTAGCTCAGACGCACGCGTGGCGCAAGCAATCGTACACAATGTCCCTATATAGAAAAAGTACCGCCATCTACTCTTTCGTCCGCCGTCTCCTCTCCGAACGAGCTTGGTTTTGTGTTTTTGCTTGCGAAAGCAAGTCGACGGTGGCTGTGCCTACTAGCAATTGTAAAGTCGGCCCCCCCGGAACGGCAGCGGTGCGCGCTCAGTGGTACAGACGAACGCGTGGCGCGAGCAATCGTACACAAAGTCCCTATATAGAAAAAGTACCGCCATGTACTCTTTCGTCCGCCGTCTCCTCTCCTAAAGCGCTTGGTTTTGTCTTTTTGCTTGCGAAAGCAAGTCTACGGTGGCTGTACCTACTAGCAATTGTAAAGTCGCCGCCACCCGGGACGGCAGCAGCGCGCGCTCAGTGGCCCAGACGCATGCGTGGCGCAAGCAACCGTACACAAAGTCCGTATATAGAAAAAGTACCGCCGTCTACTCTTTCGTCCGCCGTCTCCTCTCCTAAAGCGCTTGGTTTTGTCTTTTTGCTTGCGAAAGCAAGTCGACGGTGGCTGTACCTACTAGCAATTGTAAAGTCGGCCCCCCCCCCGGAACGGCAGCGGTGCGCGCTCAGTGGTACAGACGCACGCGTGGCGCGAGCAATCGTACACAAAGTCCCTATATAGAAAAAGTACCGCCATGTACTCTTTCGTCCGCCGTCTCCTCTCCTAAAGCGCTTGGTTTTGTCTTTTTGCTTGCGAAAGCAAGTCTACGGTGGCTGTACCTACTAGCAATTGTAAAGTCGCCGCCACCCGGGACGGCAGCAGCGCGCGCTCAGTGGCCCAGACGCATGCGTGGCGCAAGCAACCGTACACAAAGTCCCTATATAGAAAAAGTACCGCCGTCTACTCTTTCGTCCGCCGTCTCCTCTCCTAAAGCGCTTGGTTTTGTGTTTTTGCTTGCGAAAGCAAGTCGACGGTGGCTGTACCTACTAGCAATTGTAAAGTCGGCCCCCCCGGAACGGCAGCGGTGCGCGCTCAGTGGTACAGACGCACGCGTGGCGCGAGCAATCGTACACAAAGTCCCTATATAGAAAAAGTACCGCCATGTACTCTTTCGTCCGCCGTCTCCTCTCCTAAAGAGCTTGGTTTTGTCTTTTTGCTTGCGAAAGCAAGTCGACGGTGGCTGTACCTACTAGCAATTGTAAAGTCGGCCCCCCCGGAACGGCAGCGGTGCGCGCTCAGTGGTACAGACGCACGCGTGGCGCGAGCAATCGTACACAAAGTCCCTATATAGAAAAAGTACCGCCGTCTACTCTTTCGTCCGCCGTCTCCTCTCCTAAAGCGCTTGGTTTTGTCTTTTTGCTTGCGAAAGAAAGTCGACGGTGGCTGTATCTACTAGCAATTGTAAAGTCCCCCCCGGAACGGCAGCGGCGCGTACTCAGTGGCTCAGACGCACGCGTGGCGCAACCAATCGTACACAAAGTCCCTATTGACCCTTTTCGCGGCGATCCCATGGGCGCTGCCATGTTTGATCACGTGGTGACGCGTCCATTGCTTGCCTCAACTGCCTCCATTGCCTCCTTATTTACAATGGAAATGTATGACGCCGGCGCGGCTAGACGGTGACTAAGTGGACGACACGAAGCTTTCATCACAGCTTCAGAGAACAAGCAAAAGCGCTTTCGGAGCTAATTAAGCTATGTCCAAACGGCGCAAGCAGCTTATATGGTGCTTCTTCTAAAAGTGGGGCTAAGCTATCCAAACATTCCGCTCATGAATTCAGTCAGGATTAGTGCGTTTTGCTCTTGGTTCTTTATTGGGCAAATATTTTGAAGCAGTGGCTTGCCTGTTTCTGACTCAGTGAAGTTCCTCGGTGCGGCCACTATCTGATTATTTTCTGACTAATCGCTCGCGGGTGTGCTCAGTTCCGATAGATTTGTTCTTACTGTGCACACGGCTTGAAACGTAGCTGTTTTGTACATTGTAATACCGTGTAGCAAATACATATTACAGCTACTAACTCGTTTACTCTTGTAGACCGTCCCGAAACATTTAGCTTCGACCATTCGTGCGCCATCGGTGTAGTCCGTCATTGTGCGTATACAGTGCGCATATATCCAAGCGTGCGCACATTCACCTATGCTTGATACGTCGACGATAGAGTGGGCGTAAGTTTTCCTGCCATTTGGGCCAGATGTGTATATATAACGTGCGCAAAACTTACAATGACAGCAAGCAGCGCTAATTCCATTGTCATTGTATAACGAGTGGAACTCATTCTTGCCGACGTTCTGGGGATGAAGCCTTTTCTTTGAAGGTTAGCGATACAAGGATGGCGGATGAGCAAATTTCTGTATCCTCGTGGAAAGCCGTACATCACGAAGTGCCGGTAACACGTTCAGACAGTTGCAGCAGCCGTCGGCGAACATGGCCACACAAATTCATTCTATTCTTAAACATGCCAGTCACTTTTTTGCAGCCAACTACTGCACACGTCTTCAATCCACATGATTCAACCAAGCATGATTGGAGCACAGTGTGTTAGCAAAAACTCAGTTGCATTTCCGACAGCTGATCGCACAGAAGCAAGGTAGAAGCGGTAATGGTTTCGTATTCCTGCGCGGTTGCGTGAACTACGGTCGCTGAGGAGAGATATGGCGCGCCGCCGTGACCGCCATCTCGTTTCTCTGAAAGAAACTGCTCCGCGAAAAGGGTCAATATAGAAAAAGTACCGCCATCTAGTCTTTGGTCCACCGTCTCCTCTCCTAAAGCGCTTCGATTTGTATTTTTGTTCGCGAAAGCAAGTCGACGGTGGCTGTACCTACTAGCAATTCTAAAGTCGCCCCCCCCCCCCCGGAACGACAGCGGCGCGCGCTCAGTGGCTCAGACGCAGGCGTGGCGCAAGAAATCGTACACAAAGTCCCTATATAGAAAATGTACCGCCATCTACTGTTTCGTCCGCCGTCTCCTCTCCCAAAGCGCTTGGCTTTGTCTTTTTGCTTACGAAAGCAAGTCGACGGTGGCTGTGCCTACTAGCAATTGTAAAGTCGGCCCCCCCGGAATGGCAGCGGCGCGCGCTCAGTAGCTCAGACGCACGCGTGGCGCAAGCAATCGTACACAAAGTCCCTATATAGAAAAAGTACCGCCATCTACTCTTTCGTCCGCCGTCTCCTCTCGGAACGCGCTTGGTTTTGTGTTTTTGCTTGCGAAAGCAAGTCGACGGTGGCTGTGCCTACTAGCAATCGTAAAGTCGGCCCCCCCGGAACGGCAGCGGTGCGCGCTCAGTGGTACAGACGAACGCGTGGCGCGAGCAATCGTACACAAAGTCCCTATATAGAAAAAGTACCGCCATGTACTCTTTCGTCCGCCGTCTCCTCTCCTAAAGCGCTTGGTTTTGTCTTTTTGCTTGCGAAAGCAAGTCTACGGTGGCTGTACCTACTAGCAATTGTAAAGTCGCCGCCACCCGGGACGGCAGCAGCGCGCGCTCAGTGGCCCAGACGCATGCGTGGCGCAAGCAACCGTACACAAAGTCCCTATATAGAAAAAGTACCGCCGTCTACTCTTTCGTCCGCCGTCTCCTCTCCTAAAGCGCTTGGTTTTGTGTTTTTGCTTGCGAAAGCAAGTCGACGGTGGCTGTACCTACTAGCAATTGTAAAGTCGGCCCCCCCGGAACGGCAGCGGTGCGCGCTCAGTGGTACAGACGCACGCGTGGCGCGAGCAATCGTACACAAAGTCCCTATATAGAAAAAGTACCGCCATGTACTCTTTCGTCCGCCGTCTCCTCTCCTAAAGCGCTTGGTTTTGTCTTTTTGCTTGCGAAAGCAAGTCTACGGTGGCTGTACCTACTAGCAATTGTAAAGTCGCCGCCACCCGGGACGGCAGCAGCGCGCGCTCAGTGGCCCAGACGCATGCGTTGCGCAAGCAACCGTACACAAAGTCCCTATATAGAAAAAGTACCGCCATGTACTCTTTCGTCCGCCGTCTCCTCTCCTAAAGCGCTTGGTTTTGTCTTTTTGCTTGCGAAAGAAAGTCGACGGTGGCTGTATCTACTAGCAATTGTAAAGTCCCCCCCCCCCCCCCCGGAACGGCAGCGGCGCGTACTCAGTGGCTCAGACGCACGCGTGGCGCAACCAATCGTACACAAAGTCCCTATTGACCCTTTTCGCGGCGATCCCATGGGCGCTGCCATGTTTGATCACGTGGTGACGCGTCCATTGCTTGCCTCAACTGCCTCCATTGCCTCCTTATTTACAATGGAAATGTATGACGCCGGCGCGGCTTAGAAAACCTCTGTTTTCGGAGATATCGTAGACGGTGACTAAGTGGACGACACGAAGCTTTCATCACAGCTTCAGAGAACAAGCAAAAGCGCTTTCGGAGCTAATTAAGCTATGTCCAAACGGCGCAAGCAGCTTATATGGTGCTTCTTCTAAAAGTGGGGCTAAGCTATCCAAACATTCCGCTCATGAATTCAGTCAGGATTAGTGCGTTTTGCTCTTGGTTCTTTATTGGGCAAATATTTTGAAGCAGTGGCTTGTCTGTTTCTGACTCAGTGAAGTTCCTCGGTGCGGCCATTATCTGATTATTTTCTGGCTAATCGCTCGCGGGTGTGCTCCGTTCCGATAGATTTGTTCTTACTGTGCACACGGCTTGAAACGTAGCTGTTTTGTACATTGTAATACCGTGTAGCAAATATATATTAGAGCTAGTAACTCGTTTACTCTTGTAGACCGTCCCGAAACATTTAGCTTCGACCATTCGTGCGCCATCGGTGTAGTCCGTCATTGTGTGTATACAGTGGGCATATATTCAAGCGTGCGCACATTCACCTATTTTTCATATGTCGACGATAGAGTGGGCGTAAGTTTTCCTGCCATTTGGGCCAGATGTGTATATATAACGTGCGCAAAACTTACAATGACAGCAAGCAGCGCTAATTCCATTGTCATTGTTTAACGAGTGGAACTCATTCTTGCCGACGTTCTGGGGATGAAGCCTTTTCTTTGAAGGTTAGCGATACAAGGATGGCGGATGAGCAAATTTCTGTATCCTCGTGGAAAGCCGTACATCACGAAGTGCCGGTAACACGTTCAGACAGTTGCAGCAGCCGTCCGCGAACTTGGCCACACAAATTCATTCTATTCCTAAACATGCCAGTCACTTTTTTGCAGCAAACTACTGCACACGTCTTCAATCCACATGATTCAACCTAGCATGATTGGAGCACAGTGTGTTAGCAAAAACTCAGTTGCATTTCCGACAGCTGATCGCACAGAAGCAAGGTAGAAGCGGTAATGGTTTCGTATTCGTGCGCGGTTGGGTGAACTACGGTCGCTGAGGAGAGATATGGCGCGCCGCCGTGACCGCCATCTCGTTTCTCTGAAAGAAACTGCTCCGCGAAAAGGGTCAATATAGAAAAAGTACTGCCATCTAGTCTTTGGTCCACCGTCTCCTCTCCTAAAGCGCTTGGTTTTGTATTTTTGTTTGCGAAAGCAAGTCGACGGTGGCTGTACCTACTAGCAATTGTAAAGTCGGCCCCCCCCGGAACGACAGCGGCGCGCGCTTAGTGGCTCAGACGCAGGCGTGGCGCAAGAAATCGTACACAAAGTCCCTATATAGAAAATGTACCGCCATCTACTCTTTCGTCCGCCGTCTCCTCTCCTAAAGCACTTGGTTTTGTCTTTTTGCTTGCGAAAGCAAGTCGACGGTGGCTGTATCTACTAGCAATTGTAAAGTCGCCCCCCCCCCCCCCCCCCCGGCACGGCAGCGGCGCGCGCTAACGGGCTCAGACGCACGCGTGGCGCAAGTAATCGTATACACAAAGTCCCTATATAGAAAAAGTACCGCCATCTACTGTTTCGTCCGCCGTCTCCTCTCCTAAAGCCCTTGTTTGTGCTTTTGCTTGCGAAAGCAAGTCGACGGTGGTGTGTGTGTGTGTGTGTGAGTGATGATTATTAGGAGGAGAAGAGAAAAGTACAGCGCCGTATCTGCCTCTCGTGAGAGGGCACCTCAACAGCGCTGTACGGGGAGGGGGTGAGGACAAACAGAGTAGTGGAGAGAGGGGAAAAAAAGGGAAAGCGCAGCCGAACACAGCCGAGCGGCAAGTCGTGAAGAGGCGCGGTTTAGAGCCGCTGACACAAGTTTGTATCCTCCAGATAGTCCAGGAGAGCCGCGTAGACCCGCTTGGCGATGGAGGGGTGTGCCACAGGAAACAGGAGCCCCCGTGCGCTGTCGGACGGGAGCCCGAGGCGACGGTAGGCGGCAAGAAGAGGGCCACGCTCCGCTGCATACGCGGGGCATTGCAGAAGAACGTGGTCCACGGTTTCGACACCGGAGCAGCTGTTGCAGTAGGGCGAGCCGAGTCCCGACAACCGGTGCACGCGCTCAGCCGTCCTACAGCACCCGATGCGGAGACGCAGGAGCAGAGCGCGATCACGGCGGCCCAAGCCCCTGCGCGGCAGCAACTTCGGGGGACTGCCGGCGGCAACGCGTGGGTCAGGGTGCCACGACCGGAGGTAGCCAGCAACGTTGTGACGGGCAACGTCGAAAGGTGTCACCAGTAGAGACCGGGGCACTGGCAAGGTGTGGGCCTCCTTTGCGAGCCGGTCAGCTTCCTCGTTCCCGGGCAATCCAACGTGCGAGGGCACCCATTGGAAGACGAGGTCGCATCCCAGCTCGCAGACGCCGTCCAGGTTACGGTGGAGCCGCTGGATCAGCGTGGGGCCGTGGTCCTCTCTGGCCAGCATGCAGAGCGCCGCCCGTGAGTCGGTCAGGATGGCCGCCCGTGCAACCCGCCGCTGGAACAGCATTTTCGCCGCCAGGTCGATGGCCGCCAGCTCGGCATGCGTGAAGGACGCCGCGTGCAAGACACGGCATTGGCTCTGCGCCGAGAGCTCGGGGGCGAAGCAGGCAGACGAAGCCGCGCCGTCCCGGAGCACAGAGCCGTCCGTGTAAACAAGCACGCGGCCGGCGAGCTGCTCCTCGATGACCGCAGCCGTCTCCTGCCGCAGGGCGCAGGCAGCGGTGTTGCGCTTCCATCTCACCCCAGGCACGGTGGTGCGGATGTCGAGCCAGCGGCGACGATGCGGGGGGGAGGGAGCCACGCACACGAGGGGCCGGAGTTGACCAAGCCGGCGAACTCGGTGACGCGGCGGGCCATGCAGGAGTTGGGGAGGGAGAAGAACCGGTCCACCAGCCGATGACCGTGCGGCGATCGGTGCAGGCGCTCGATGGTGTTGAGCGCCCTGCCAGCAGCGCGGAGAGAGACGGGAGTCTCGCCAGCCTCAGCGAGAGTGGCGCCCACTTGCGACGGCTGTGGGAGGCACAGGAGTTGACGAACAACGGCTCGGTGATCCGCGTCCAGTGCCTCCCACTTTGATGGATGGACGTCAGCAAGCGGCAGGCCGTACAGCACCCTCGCGGAGGCCACCGAGTTGTAGACCCGCAGTGCAAGGGTGGGTGAGCAGCCCTGGCCGCGGGCCATGAGGGAACGTGCTGCCCCCACCACCCATCTGGCCCCCTTGCGAAGGGCCGCCACTGCCGGTTGCCAGTTGAGCCGGTGGTCCACCAGGAGGCCGAGGTACCGTACTCTCCGTCGCCACGGGAGGCTCGCCCCACGAAGGGTGAGACGCGGGGTGTCATAGCGGCCGTCGTAGCGAGGGTGAACCAGCAGCGCCTCGGTCTTTGCCGCCGAGAGGGTGAGGCCGATGCCGGAGATGTACGCGTCAACCGCATCCAGCGCAGACTGCACACACCCGCGCACCACCCTGCCCCGCCCGGTTGGGCCAGCGGCGAACAGGGCAATGTCGTCCGCGTACACCGCGACACGAACCTCGTACTCCGGCAGCTGGGGGATGTAGGCGCCGATGCGCGCAAGCGCGAGGTTGAAGAGGAAAGGGCTCAGCACACTGCCCTGCGACACACCAGTCGAGACCGCGCGCGGCTGGCTGAGCACTCCCCCCACGCGCACACGCACCGAACGGCCACTTAGGAACGCCTCCACGTAGCGGAGCATCCTCCCGGCGATCCCCATGGCACGGAGCGCGTCGAGGATGGTGGCGTGCGGCAGCTGGTCGAAGGCGCTCACCACGTCGAGGAGAACGAGGTAGCTCGCGTCACCGCGGTGCTTGGCCTCCTCGAGTGTAGCGACGACATCGGCCAGGGAGTCCGCGGTGGCTCGAAGCCGGCGGAATCCGCTCTGCTTTGCCGCGAAGGTGTCGAGCGCCTCGGCAATCCATTCGAGGCGCCGAAGCGCCATGGCCTCGAGCACCTTGCCCGCAGCAGACGTGAGGGAGACTGGCCTGTACGAGGCAGGGTTGCTGGGTGGTTTGCCGGCTTTTAGCAGCGGCACCACCACTGCCTCGCTCCACTCGCTCGGAATGGTGCCAGTCCGCCAGACCTCGTTGAAGGCATCCAGCAGGAGTTGAAGTTGGCCGCTGTCGAAGTTCCGCAGCATCTGGTAGGTGATGCCGTCGGAACCGGGAGCAGAGCGGCGCTTCCGTGCTGACAGCACCGCGCGCAGCTCACCGATAGTGAAGTCAGCTGCGCACAGTGCGTCAATCTCCGCCAGGATGCCCGTCGACGGGAAGTAGCGCTGCGGGGCCATCAGCTCGCGCCTGGGGTGGGGCTGGGGCTGCAGGATCGCCGTCGGCCTCGACGATACTGCGGGTGGTGGGCAGAATGTGGCGGCCAGCAGCTCTGCGAGCTGCGCGCTGGTGATACCGCGTGCCACCGCGATGGAGAGTGCGGGGCAGCGCGGCACACGGGGCCGCAGGATTCCGCCAAGGATGCGCCAGGAACGCGAGCGAGCGCGCGCATCGTCAAGGGAGAAGCACAGACTGGCCCAGCTCGCATTGCGACGCTGCCGCGCATGGCGACGACAGACAGCGTCCAATCGATTGTACAGGGTCCAGTGCTCCCTCCTGTCCGTGCGGATCGCTTTGCGCTCCGCTCTGCGACGCGCAGCTCGCAGGTTGAGCTGCTTGATGTCCGGCACAGGGGTTCCAGCCGGCACCACACAGCGGGTCGTTGCCGCACGCGCACAGACGGCGATGTGCCGGAAGAGACCGCCCTCCGAGACTGCCACTGCAGCACACAGTTCCCGGAAACGCGGCCAGTTCACTACACTGTAGCTCCTCGTGGGCAGGTGGGCGGCAGCGTGAGGCACGAGGAAAATCGGTAAGTGGTCCGACCCCCGCGTGTCGGGGCTGCGACGCCAGACGTAGTGGCACCGCTCCGACACGAGCGAGAGGTCGATTGCACTCCCCGCACAGCCGCCGCGAACGAACGTGACACTGCCGGTGTTGGCCACGAACAGGCCGGCTCGCAGCACGGACTCCAACAGACTCCGACCGTTCGCGTCGTCGCGTGCACAGCCCCACGCAGAGTGATGGGAATTGAAGTCCCCGCACACCACGAGGTCCCCCCCAACACGATCGCACAGGCGCACAATGAACTCAGTGTCCCAGCGCTTACCAGCACGAACGTAAACGCTGGCGACACATGTGTCTGTGGATCCGACACGCACGGTCACTGCCACACACTCGGCATTCGCGCACGGCAAATAGTCGACGCGCACTACGGTCTGGGCAAGGCCAGCACGCACGTAAACTGATGCGCGCGACCGACCGGCCGGGTGGGAGGGGTCGGCGCACGGGCTAGCCGTGCATGAAGCCAGCTGGCAGGTGGTGGCACTATTCTACGCCACGAAGCCGCGCAGATTGAGCTCCCCCGCAAGCACGTACGTTTCCTGCAGAGCAAGAACGTCGCACTCGCCGAGGAGAGCCCCATCCGCGAACTCAGGATGACGGCGGCGCGTAGAGCGCACGTTCCATTGAACGATGCGCGGCCGCTGTACCCCGGGCGTACTAGCCATGATGAGCCAGGGCGTCATGCATTGCCAGTGCCGCCACACACATGTGACGCACCGGCGAGTCGGCTGGTACCGAGTGAAGGGCCGCACGAAGTGCCGACGCGAGAGCCGTTGCGACCAGCGCGCGCGTGTCCTGCGTTGCGGTGCTGGGGGGCTGCGCCGGACCACTGTTGTTGGTGGTCGTGAGAGCAGTTGCGTCTAGCCAGCGCGTGTCCTGCGTTGCGGTGCTGGGGGGCTGCGCCGGACCACTGTTGATGGCGGTCGTAGGTGCTCCAGTGCCACCGGTCAGGGCGTCCCGGAACGAGCGGCCGGGCTGCACCGGGGCGGAGGGGCGCCGCTCGGGGACCCGCGATTCAGCGGGCTGCTGCTGCGAGGGGGAGCCGGAGGTGGGGTGGCATTCCGGGCGATGGCGAGCGCCTGGCGACGCGTGATGCGTGGCTGGGTGCTGTCCAGGATGCAGGCCACCTTCCGTTCGAACTGCCAGTTGGGGCAGCTCGGCTCCGTGGCAGCATGTGGACCGCCGCAGTGGAGACAGCGTGCCCGGGCAGCCGTGCAGGAACCCGCGGGGTGCCGCCCGGCACACCGCAGGCAGCGCTCGTCCCGATGGCACGTCACGGTGGCGTGGCCGAAAAGGCCGCAGCGACCGCACTGCAGAGGACGGGGCAGCCGCGGATAGACGACCCGCCGCTGCCGGAAGAGGTGAACCGCCCCGGGCACAACGGAACCGGTGAAGAGCAGGACGACGGCGTCGCCATTCCTCGTGGCCGAGAGCACCGGCGCGGACGACTCCAGGCCCTCCACGATGGTGGACTCGTCGAATGCCGGGTCCACGGCGAAAAGCGTGCCACAATACGTGTTGAGGGCCAGGGCTTTCGCCCTCACGTGCACGTCGCAGATCACCCGGACAGCCAGCAGGGCCGTGAGGTCCGCGCCCGGAAGCGTGTCGACGGCCACCACGTTCCGGCGGATGTTGGCTCGCACCCGGTGCGCTCCCGGGACCCCGGAGAGGAAGGCGGCGATCGCATCGCGCGATGTCGCCAGGAAATGCGCCCTCCTGTTCATAGGTCTGTACAGGACGGTGGCTTTACTATATACTAGCAATTGTAATGTCGCCCCCACCCGGAACGGCAGCGGCGCGCGCTCAGTGGCTCAGACGCACGCGTGGCGCAACCAATCGTACACAAAGTCCCTATATAGAAAAAGTACCGCCATCTAGTCTTTGGTCCGCCGTCTCCTCTCCGAAAGCGCTTGGTTTTGTGTTTTTGATTGCGAAAGCAAGTCGACGGTGGCTGTACCTACTAGCAATTGTAAAGTCGCCCCCCCCCCCCCCCCCGGAATGGCAGCGGCGTGCGCTCAGTGGCTCAGACGCACGCGTGGCACAAGCAATCGCACACAAAGTCCCTATATAGAAAAAGTACCGCCATCTACTCTTTCGTCCGCCGTCTCCTCTCCTAATGGTGCATCCAGACGAAGAACCGAATCCGGATTTGCAGGGCCGGACGGCACGTCACGTGACCTCACATCAGCGATTGGCCTCGTCCGCGCCTCGTCCGGGAGCCGCGCGGACGGATAACGCCAAGCCGTTTTTCACATCCGGATTCTGGCGGGGTAAAGCCGCAGCTTTAACTTTTAAACACGCAGTGTCTGGCAACCAGTACACGTCTCTCTTGCTCGAGGACAGCCGCAGTGCAGTCAGCATCAGTACTTTGTTTGCTGGCGCCTGGTTTCAGTGCTTCATAGCTCCTGGTTTCGTTCACTTCTATGAACAATGAATTTGTGCGATGATGCCGCCTTTTATTTCAACCACATCGTGGAAGAGTTTCCCACTTTGTGGGACCTCAGCCGTGCAGATTATACGGACACCGTCACAATCAGGGAATAGTGACTCTCCTGCAAAGAAAAAAAAAATCTTAGTCAACTGCTCGCTAGCAGACTACAAAAAAGTAGGACGTGTACAAATACATCTGATATCTGGTTGTTTCAGAGGAGTAAATGAATTGAGTATCAGCGAAAACCGATTACACTCAGTGGTGTAGTTAAGTATAAACAGATCAATATTATCTCATGCATGTTTATGCAGAAAGTCGGTGCCGACAGCACGGCCACACAACACTTGTGCGCACTCGTGATACCCCTTCCACGTGAACCCTCTGGATCTGCGTTGAATATTTCCGGCGCGATTGAGCTTGTACACTACCACACGAACGTACTTAAAGACACTTGTGTAGCGGCCTTCGATCAGCACCAAGCTCAGTTTTCAACCTATACATTTACCACGGCGATCTCTGTAATAACTTGGAAACGTGTGATACTTACCTGAAGCAAGGTACCGCAGTGTGACCTGCAGCACGGTGTAAGAGTAGATTTCTTAAACCGTGGTTTCCGCTGATATAGAACGGCGCATAACGGTATCCTCCCTTCGTATGCAGGGCCCCACGCGCGACAGCAGTTGCAGAAACTTCTCTCTGCTTACACGAAGCAGCCTCCGGTATTCGTCGAGGTCACTCTTCAGGAGCTCTTCGTAGAGCAGGTTTTAGACCCCCTATTATTTCCGTACTATTATTATTATTATTATTATTATTATTATTATTATTATTATTATTATTATTATTATTTCCGTATTATTTCATAATTTGTGCATGATTGGTTGCGCCACGCGTGCGTCTGAGCCACTGAGTGCGCGCCGCTGCCGTTCCGTGTCGGGGCGACTTTACAATTGCTAGTAGGTACATCCAGTCTTTCCGCCAACAACGCCGTTTTCGTGGAAACAAATCAAAGTCCTCGTCAATCTCGAACAGAACAACAGCCATCGCGGCCAAACGTCGCTTTTCGCTGGCCGCCATTTTGTGGGAAGAAACTCTCAAACTAGTCTGCTGCTAGCCAGCGCAGAGGCTGCGGTCGAGAGTAATCCGGCTCGGTGGCGCTGTCGTCTGCTAGTGCTTCGTCCGCCGTGTGGATGCGCCTGCAGCCGCACGGTTTGTGGCATAGTCGTCCACGTCCTCTAAAAATCCGGATTCGGTCCTTCGTCTGGATGCTCCATAAAGCGTTTGGTTTTGTCTTTTTGCTTGCGAAAGCAAGTCGACGGTGGCTGTACCTACTAGCAATTGTAAAGTCGGCCCCCCGGAACGTCAGCGGCGCGCGCTCAGTGGTACAGACGCATGCGTGGCGCAAGCAACCGTACACAAAGTCCCTATATAGAAAAAGTACCGCCATCTACTCTTTCGTCCGCCGTCTCCTCTCCTAAAGCGCTTGGTTTTGTCTTTTTGCTTGAGAAAGAAAGTCGACGGTGGCTGTATCTACGAGCAATTGTAAAGTCGCCCCCCCCCCCCCCCCCCGGAACGGCAGCGGCGCGCGCTCACTGGCTCAGACGCACGCGTGGCGCAACCAATCGTACACAAAGTCCCTATTGGCCCTTTTCGCGGCGATCCCGTGGGCGCTGCCATGTTTGATCACGTGGTGACGCGTCCATTGCTTGCCTCAACTGCCTCCGTTGCCTCCTTGTTTACAATGGAAATGTATGACGCCGGCGAGGCTTTGAAAACCTCTGTTTTCGGAGATATCGTAGACGGTGACTAAGTGGACGACACGAAGCTTTGATCACAGCTTCGGAGAACAAGCAAAAGCGATTTCGGAGCTAATTAAGCTATGTCCAAACGGCGCAAGCAGCTTATAACAAATGGTGCTTGTTCTAAAAGTGGGGCTAAGCTATCCAAACATTCCGCTGATGAATTCAGTCGGGATTAGTGCGTTTTGCTCTTGGTTCTTTATTGGGCAAATATTTTGAAGCAGTGGCTTGTCTGTTTCTGACTCAGTGAAGTTCCTCGGTGCGGCCACTATCTGATTATTTTCTGCCTAATCGCTCGTGGGTGTGCTCAGTTCCGATAGATTTGTTCTTGATGCGCACACGGCTTGAAACGCAGCTGTTTTGTACATTGTAATACCGTGTAGCAAATATATATTACAGCTAGTAACTCGCTTACTCTTGTGGACCGTCCCGAAACATTTAGCTTCGACCATTCGTGCGCCATCGGTGTAGTCCGTCATTGTGCGTATACATTGCGCATATATTCAAGCGTGCGCACATTCACCTATTCTTGATACGTCGACGATAGATTGGGCGTAAGTTTTCCTGCCATTTGGGCCAGATGTGTATATATAACGTGCGCAAAACTTACAATGACAGCAAGCAGCGCTAATTCCTTTGTCATTGTTTAACGAGTAGAACTCATTCTTGCCGACGTTCTGGGGATGAAGCCCTTTCTTTGAAGGTTAGCGATACAAGGCTGGCCGATGAGCAATTTTCTGTATCCTCGAGGAAAGCCGTACATCACGAAGTGCCGGTGACACGTTCAGACAGTTGCAGCAGCGGTCCGCGAACTTGGCCACACAAATTCATTCTATTCCTAAACATGCCAGTCACTTTTTTGCAGCAAACTACTGCACACGTCTTCAATCCACATGATTCAACCTAGCATGATTGGAGCACAGTGTGTTAGCAAAAACTCAGTTGCATTTCCGACAGCTGATCGCACAGAAGCAAGGTAGAAGCGGTAATGGTTTCGTATTCGTGCGCGGTTGCGTGAACTACGGTCGCTGAGGAGAGATATGGCGCGCCGCCGTGAGCGCCATCTCGTTTCTCTAAAAGAAACTGCTCCGCGAAAAGGGTCAATATAGAAAAAGTACCGCCATCTAGTCTTTGGTCCGCCGTCTCCTCTCCTAAAGCGCTTGGTTTTGTATTTTTGCTTGCTAAAGCAAGTCGACGGTGGCTGTACCTACTAGCAATTGTAAACTCGCCCCCCTCCCGCAACGGCAGCGGCGCGCGCTAAGTGGCTCAGACGCAGGCGTGGCGCAAGCAATCGTGCATAAAATCCCGATATAGAAAAAGTACCGCCATCTACTCTTTCGTCCGCCGTCTCCTCTCCTAAAGCGCTTGGTTTTGTCTTTTTGCTTGCGAAAGCAAGTGGATGGTGGCTGTACCTACTAGCAATTGTAAAGTCGTCCCTCCCGGAACGGCAGCGGCGCGCGCTCAGTGGCTCAGACGCACGCGTGTTGCAACGAATCGTACACAAAGTCCCTATATAGAAAAAGTACCGCCATCTACTCTTTCGTCCGCCGTCTCCTCTCCTAAAGCGCTTGGTTTTGTCTTTTTGCTTGCGAAAGCAAGTGGACGGTGGCTGTACCTACTAGCAATTGTAAAGTCGTCCCTCCCGGAACGGCAGCGGCGCGCGCTCAGTGGCTCAGACGCACGCGTGGCGCAACGAATCGTACACAAAGTCCCTATATAGAAAAAGTACCGCCATCTAGTCTTTGGTCCGCCGTCTCCTCTCCTAAAGCGCTAGGTTTTGTCTTTTTGCCTGCGAAAGCAAGTCGACGGTGGCTGTACCTACTAGCTTCATTTCACTTCACTTTATTTCCTTAAAGACTAGCTTTAAGGAAACTAGGGGGTATTACATAAGGGGTGGGTTTAAAATATAGCCACAAGACGTCACTTACAACTAAAGTCGGTTACATCAATCAAAAACGTTGATGGACAAGCGATTGCTGCTATTTGGTGGGAAAGGCCGTTCCATTCTGATGCTGTGCGCGGAAAAAAAATGAAGATGAAAATGCAACGGTGCGGGCACGTGGGCGTTACACTTGAAGTTCATGACCGACGCGGAGAGATATGCGGGCAGGGGGTGCGATGTAAGGTAGATGGCCTAGAGAACTGTAAAAGAATTTGTGGAACAAAGACAGCGTGGCAATGCGACGGCGAAGATAGAGGTTTGATAAGCCGGATTCTGCTTTTAAAAATGATACACTAATGTGGTATTGATAAGCGGAATGGATGAATCTAGCAGCACGGTTTTGAACTGCTTCCAGAGCAGTGTCGAGGTAAGACTGTTGCGGGCTCCAAATGGCGGATGCGTACTCGAGCTTAGGTCTGACGAGCCTTTTATAAGCTAGAAGTTTTACATGTATGGGGGCATGTCGGAGGTTGCGTTTTAGGAATCCAAGTGTTTTGTTGGCAGATGATATGGTGTTAGTAATATTAGTACGCCAGGGTAGGTCACTGCATAAGGTTACACCCAAGTATTTGAAAGAGTTAATGGTTTCTACACGAACACCAGAAATTGTGTACGGAAAATGAAGGGGGTTAGAACGGCGCGAGAAGGTTACAGATTTGCATTTATTAGGACTAAGCATCATTAGCCATTGGCTGCACCAGTTTAAGACGTGGTTAAGATCAGTCTGTAAAGCTTGTTGGTAGAGGGCGTTATTGATAGTGTGATTAATGACGCAATCATCAGCAAACATACGGATGTTAGTTGATACGTTTGAAGGCAAATCGTTTATGTAAATCAAGAACAAAAGGGGCCCAAGGACGGATCCTTGTGGTACACCTGAGGTTACTGGGAGGAACTCAGAGATTTTGTTACTAATAATAACGGTTTGAGAGCAGTTAGCCAGGAATGCCTTAATCCATTCAAGAATATTGGGATCTATGTTTAAGTGGCTAAGTTTTAGTATTAGTATTTTGTGTGCTATTTTGTCGAATGCCTTTGCAAAATCTAAGAAAATAGCGTCTGTCTGTACGTTGCGATCGAGGTTAGCGTGTAAATCGTGAAGGAAAGTGGCCAGTTGAGTTTCGCATTACAGACCTTTGCGGAAACCATGCTGTGAAGGGTTAAAGAACTGGATCGAGTCTAGATAATTCATGATATGAGAGTAAATGACGTGTTCCATAACCTTGCAGGGAACGCTGGTTAGGGAAATGGGTCGGTAGTTCAATGGGGAGTTTTTGTTACCTGCTTTGTAGATTGGAAGAACCTTTCCCACTTTCCAGTCCTCAGGTAGGCTGGCAGTTGCAAGAGACTGTGAGTATAATAAACATAGATAGACAGCAGAAATACATTTAGTGTTTTTTAGGAATTTTGGGGTAATATCATCTATACCAGATGATGAGGAGAGTTTAATAGTTTCAATCTGAGATGCTATGCCGTAGACAGAGAATACAATAGGTGGCATTTGCGGTTCAATGGGGGGGGGGGGGATGAAAAAGAACATGTTGCATCACTTTCTACGGTGTAAACAGATGAAAAGGTACAATTAAATATATCAGCACATTCTTCATCAGACAAAACCTCATTGAATTCGTTTGTGAGACTTATAGTGCGGGTATTGTGAGGGTTAATTACTTCCCAAAACTTTCTAGGATTAGTTTTTAATAGTTTAGGCAGGTCAACATGAAAGAATGAATATTTGGCGCGGCGAATTGCTTCCAAGTAAGTATTCTCAGCTGCGTAGTATTTTCCCCACGCATGCGCATTGCCTTTCAGTTTCGCGGCACGATAAAGCCGCTTCTTTTTAATTTCGAACATTTTCAGTGATCTTGTAAACCATGGCTTTTGAGAGTTGGCGTGGAAAGTAATTTTAGGAATATATTTATTTACAAGCTCGTCTATTTTAGTTTTGTAGAGGATCCAATTGTCATTAACGCTTCGGTTCTCAAAGTTAGCTTCAAAAAGAGGAAGGAACTCAATTAACTCGTCATTTATAGCTTGGTAGTTGGCTTTGTCGTACAGGCGGATAGTCTTTTTAGAAGTCTGGCGCGGAACTGTTGTGAAGCTAAATGCGGCTTGGATGACTTTATGATCACTAATTTCTCTGAGGTATGTAATTGATAAGAGGCTTTCAGGACTGTTTGTGAGTATTAAATCCAAGATGTTTGCCGATTCCTGCGTGATGCGTGTTGGTTCTGATACTAATTGCGTGAGGTTAAAATTTTGGCAAACGTCAATAAAATTTGTTGCTTCGGAGTTACTTACTATGGAAACTTGGTTATGCCAGTCAATGCTTGGATAGTTAAAATCCCCGAAAAGCAGAAAGTTAGCATTAGGTTGCGCTTCAACAAGCTGGCTTAGTATATTATTGAGTTTCTGTGGGAAGTTTGGGTTGTTTAGGGGTGGTCTATAGCATACACCCAGTATGACTGTTTTTGGTGTAGCGCGACATATTAACCATACTATTTCTAGGTCAGACACGATATTATTAACGGAGCATGTCAGCTGCTGACTTGCAGCAATGAGAACGCCTCCCCCTCGGGACCCTTTGCGGTCATTCCGATAAAGATTGAAGTTTGGCAAGTCAGCCAAAACTTCCGCGTCGCTTACGTCATTAGTAAGCCAAGTCTCTGTTAATACCAAAAGATTACTTGTGGATGACGAAACAAGATTAGATATGATTTCTCGTTTCGGCAAGAAGCTGCGTATGTTTGTAAAAATGACGGAAAACGAAAGTTCTTTTGAAGGGGTGGCATTCGTACGAAAGGGTGTTTTCGGTTTTCGAGATGATTGCTAGGTGGTGGATTCTTTTACCGTTTGAGATGATGCGTCAAGTGTATAACGCTGCGATCCGATGAAAAGCGTTTTGAAACAAAGGGAAAATGGAACCGATTTGGACTTAGCAAATGCAAGGAGGTGTTTCCGCGCAATGCGGACGGCACTGGAAAAATCTTCGCCCACGCTGTAGCCGGTTCCCTTGAATTTACGACCACAGGAAAGAACTGAGCATTTAGTTTTATGAAAAGCGAATTTAACTATGATAGACCGGCATCGGTTTTGGGTGAATTTACCGAGACGGTGTGCATGATCAATATCTTTAGGATCTATGTTGGTATTTAAATGGTTGAGACAGAGGTCAATGATTTGTTGTTCAGATTGGGTGAAAGTTTCTTTTGTGTTGGATTCAGGGATGCCGTAAAATATGAGGTTCTTCCTGCGCGAGTGATTTTCGGCATCATCCAGGCGGGCTTTAAGGTTGCAAACCAAACCAGCTGTTTGCGCAGTATCTGCCCGCAGGCTATCAATGTCTGTTTTAATTGATAGGAGGCTTTGGTAATGGTTTTCTAAGTCGGTAAGACGTTGGCTTACGGCTGTTAATGTTTATTCTGTAGTATGTAACTTGGTTTTCAGGTCTTCAACCTCTCAAATTAGCTCTGACTGTCCGGTAGTTAGTTTCCGCAATTCAGCCAGTACGGCATTGAGATCCAGACCAGGGTTAGATTCCACGTCACCAGCCAGTCGCAGCGCAATCGTCCACAAAGTCCTTATATAGAAAAAGTACCGCCATCTACTCTTTCGTCCGCCGTCTCCTCTCCTAAAGCGCTTGGTTTTGTGTTTTTGCTTGCGAAAGCAAGTCGACGGTGGCTGTACCTACTAGCAATTGTAAAGTCGCTTCCGAGGGAGATGCGGTAGACGCTTCACGCATCTGTCGGGATTACTTGCTCAGACTTCCATCGTGAGGCGCTACCCATAGGATACTCTCCTCTACGACTATAAAGCAGGTGGCAGTGCTAGCCGACGGAGGAGAGTAGGAAAGGGTAATCGGAAAGGGTGGTGAACCGTTGGAACGGCCGCATCTGGCTGGCATTGGAAATATAGGGGAGGCGATCATGCGGCAGTACACCACGCTTAAAGCGCTGTTCGTTCACACGCGAAATGTTTTTTACCACTGCAATCGCCGAAACGCAAGTGGCCTTGTCACGTGTTTTTTTACAGCGAAGTTGTTTACCTCTTGCCCCCGCGTGCGTTCCCGGAGGGGGCGGCTTATGGACAGGAATGGAGACGGGCAGGGGAGAGGGCGAAAGATTGTGGCGACGGCGCTGCAGCAATGGAGACAGGTAGGGGGAGAGACAGACAGACAGTTTATTTGGCATTCAGTTCTTATAAAGACAAAATGCCAGGACTGGAGCAGAAGGTGCTTTCCAGCAGCTTGACAAGGGCTCCGGCCCTGATTGTGTGGCTAGGGCAGCTACGGCGCCTGAGCACGTGGCCTACACTTCTGTAGTTGTAACATTTCACGTGTCGCAGGTGCGGCAGACCCCGGAAAGTAAAGCTTGTTTCGGTTTCAAGGAACATGCGCGCTCCTAGCGGTTGCCGGACATCATAGGTTATTTTTCTTATTTCTCATTTTGGTGAATTTTAAATCGGGCGAAGCGCGGGAAGTGGTTGCCATCGTGCGTCCATCGAGCCTGCCTCCGCTCACCTATCACAAGTCAGAGCACGCTTGGTCGTCTGCTTCGCTTTTGTCTCAAGTGTGAAGGTGGGAAAGATAAGACAGAGAAGCTTGATAAGGCGTGCAACGAACGGAGAGACGCAGGAAACCAGACCAACAAAGCATTAGACGAAGATGGCTAAATCGGGGCATCACTTGTGTTGTGCGGCTCTGTGGTGTTCGAACACCGGGAATTCCAGTTCTGCCAAGTTTTTCAGGTTTCCTAATGACCACGGGTAAGCACAATTATTGCACTCTATTTTCCGAGCAGGTATTCATTCTGCATGAGTACACTAGTTCTGTGCAAGCCTGAGTGGACTGACATACGAGCAGTGTCGCTCGACTCATTCGTCATGGCGGCAGCTCATCTTTTCCGGGTGAAATACTTGTAATGAAGGGGTTGAGTGCGTGTTTTTGGGCTATACATTTTGTTGACTCTTTGTCGATGTGGTGTCGTTATTTCGAGAGTGACGAACAAGGCCCCAGTGAACCTCCCTGTTTCGTGCTCAGTTCAATTACAGACCCTATGCCGGAAGCGTCTCCAACGAGGCCCCCCTTTCCTGTGCTGGAGCCTCCAAGCTCCGAGCCACCCGAAGACTCTGCTCCCTCGGGACAACGGAATGCCAGTCCACGCCAAGACCCCGCACCGGCGTCCCCTCTGCAAGAACCTGCATCCCCTCTAGGTGCTCAGACTCTTCGACGCAGTACTCGCGCAAGGAAACCTCCCGACCAGTACAGGCCATAACCATTGTGGGAAGGAGTGTGGTGTCATGCGAAGCCTGTGTGACGTCACACTGATAGCGCGGTGCTCATCGCCTTATAAGCGCTGTGAGCCGGGCGCTCCGCGTTCTTCTGGCTCAGCACTCACGCACTAATAAACCGTTTATATTGTTCGCCACTCAAGACCACTCTGGCTCTGCCTCGTCCCTCGCGGCTACAACAGTCGACATGCACAGTCAAGGTTAAAAAAATGAAAGAAAGACGCAGCCGTGGTGGTTAATAATTTTCGAATTGGTTTGGATCTTCTGGAATCTATTTTCACTCATTATGTACAAGTTTCCGTTGTGAATGTAAATTGCTTCTGTAGATTGTCATTCTCGCACTGCGTGAAGGTCAGTCTTTTTCCAGTACCGAATCTGTGAATAAATACAAAAGCGTTCAACTTTTACTTGTGTTGAGTTTTGGCTGGGCGAGAAATCGGCTAGCTTTAGTTGGTCCACTTCACAACACACGAACAAAATGAACGATTGACGGTGCCAGGAAGTTATTTTTTTATGCCACACCCCCCTATATCTGTGGACTAGTTTAAGTGTAGCTCTAAGCGTAACCACAAGTTAGGACTTTCAAAGCGACTACTTTCACGAAATGACGATATGTAATATATTAACCGTGAATATTAGTAATTAACAACGGTTTGCTATATAAATACTCTTCGTTATAACTGCTTGGCACTGGTGCGTACGAGCAATGTCCCAGTGATTTAGAAAATGAATAGCAGCTTGCAAGGTAAACCTGGTAGGAAGAAAGCGCTTCCTAATACACAACACACTTCAGCGGTTTCTGCTCCGTGATTTGGTTAATGTCACCGCACGGCCAGCGGAACCAGGCCTCGGAATCTCCACTGGTTTCTTGTCCACGCGAATTGCAGCGCCATCCATGTGATTTATGCGAAACCAAAATAGTTTTTCTTTTTTCTTGTCAACCCCCTCTCAACTTTGTCGTTTCTCCCACGCCTTCAACTATCGGCGGCGCGGCTGGCGCAGCCCGCGCTCGTGCTGATAACGACCAAAACGGCAACAATTTTTTTTCTGGCATTATGCGGTCGGTTTTGCGGTTTTCGCCTTCCGCACTAGGAGTGTGGTTCGTGTGGTACCCTACCGTTGCACGTTGTCGGCTTTTCCCTGCAATGTCTCGCAGCTGTCGCTGTTCGTGTGTGGTTAGATGGTGGGCGAACACATCACGTGAAATTCTTTTTATTCTTTATTCTTTATTCAAGAATTACCCCGCATTGCCCGAAGGCGTTATAGCAGGGGGGTTACAGGAGGGAAAAAAACAAATCTTCATTCGTACAGCACACTTGCTCTTCACACAGCTGATTCCACTCCATAATAGTTTTAACAAAAAAGGAATCCGCAAGCAAGTTCGTCCTGGCACGGTGCTCGCGGATTTTAAGAGAGTGGTCAATACGCCTAGAAATATAATGTGGTTGTTTCAAGTAGCTTTCACTGCTAATTCCTGTCTTATTATTAAATATGAGGTGTAAAAACTTTAGTCTCAACTTTTTCCGCCGAGAGGAAAGCGGTTCCCAATTCAATTCCTGTTTCATTTGAGTACAACTTTCTCTCCGCCCATATCGCCCCAGGACGAACCTAGCAGATCGGTTTTGAATTCTTTCCAGTTTATCAATCTAGTTTTTTTTTTTTTGCGCGGGGTCCCAGACAGCGCAGGCGTATTCTAAAATCGGTCTCACACATGTTAAGTAAGCAGTTTTCTTTAGGTTCGTGTGTGAACATTTCAAGTTCCTCTGAATAAAATTAAGTGCCCTACCAGCTTTTACAATGACGTCATCCACATGAGCAGACCATGAGCTGTCAGATGATAACGTCACACCTAGATACTTGTATATAGGTTCGGTTTTTATCAGGGTATTATTTATCTGGTAAAGACTTACAATCCGTTTCTTCTTTCTTGTAAAACGTACATGAACACACTTTTTTAAATTCAAGTTCATCTTCCACGTGGAACACTAAGTATTAATACATTCTAAGCCTAACTGTAACATGGCAGCATCTTGTTCACTCTTAATTTTCCTGTAAACAACACAATCATCGGCAAACAACCGTATACATGAAGAGATGCCAATAGAAATATCATTGATATAAAGTAAAAACAAAAGTGGCCCTAAGACGTCAGGAGTCCCTGTGGGACTCCTGACGTCACATCCGCGTATGCCGAGCTTTTGCCGTTCAAAACAACACATTGTCGACGCTGAGAAAGATAATTTTCAATCCATGCGAGCACACTTGAGTTAATATTTAACATTTTAAGTTTAGTAAGAAGAAGTGGATGTGACACTGTGTCGAATGCCTTGCGAAAATCTAAAAAGACACAATCTATTTGTCCTCCCTCGTCAACATCGAATGTCAATTCATGGTAAAACTCAACTAATGGAGTTGTGCAAGACAGACCTTTACGAAACCCGTGTTGTTCTTTGATTAGTATATTATTATTTGGTATGTGACGCATTATCTCGGTATATAAAATATGCTCAATGATTTTGCACGCGATGGATGTAGGTGAGATAGGCCTGTAATTCGCGACATCTCTTTTCGAACCCCCTTTATGAATAGGTACAACTTCAGTAGTTTTCCAATCATTAGGTAAGAGACCTCTGGATAGCGATTTCACATAGATTACATAAAGGTACATCGAGATAGGTGTAGCACACCGCTTTAGTATACGTGGAGATATACCATCCGGACCGTTTGCTTTGGTTTCATCTATGACCTTTAGGAGTGCCTCAATGCCTCTAACGCTTAATTCAACTTGTTCCATTAAAGGAAGTGTGCTTGCATGTGGAGTAGGGCTATAGTTGTATTTAGGTAGAAAGACAGATTGAAAATATGTATTCAAACACGTTGCCTTTTCAGTATCGTCTGTAATTATTTGTTGATTACAAACAATTTCATTTATTCCTACAAAATCTGATCCGCATCCTTTTAAAAACCTCCAAAAATGTTTAGGATTAGATTTCATTCTGTCGTTGAGTGTCTTAAAGTACTCTTCCTTCGTATTTTTTATAGCAAACTTATATTGTTTGCTATCCCTAAAGACAACAGGTGAGCACTGTGCAGTTTACTTCCCGGTTTTATTGCGATAGCAATTATATGGACACTTCAACCGGATTTCTGCCGTCGTCGTCGCCGCCGCCGCGAGGTTCCCTATAGATAAAATCTTCTCCGCCTGCCGTATGCCCGAGCGGAAGCGTGCGGGGACGCGCGCTATCACGGAGAGCGAAGACACTCAATCACCCACGCGCAAGCAAGGAAGCGGGAAGCCAGCGCCGGAGGGAGCGCGGGGGGGGGGGGGGGGGGGGGCGCACTTCTACTCTGCCATCAACCGCGCTCGTCGCTCGCTCGCCCGAACCGTCTCTTACCTCCACACGGCTCTGACCTTTATGCGCCGTGCATTCGCCGCTCAGTTTCCGTTGAAGCGATACACCGCACGTACCTTCGCCCGCGGCGGCGTATGCGCTCACTGACAGCGTTTTGACAGTCGTTGTCTGCAGTAATTCAGTGTGATCTATTCATGTTTGTTTGTGCGCGCTCACACCACGCTTGTTCATTCAGTTAGTAATAGTCGGGCCACATTTTCCAACGCACGCCACACATGCAATGCTGCCCGGATCGGCAGTGCAGCACTACAGGTGTGTCCCTTCGGACGCGCTGCCCACGGGAAGCGCTTCTCATCAACACCACCGTTTCACACGCGCCTTCTCGTGGTCATCGAGTCTCTCTTCATGTCGGTCTTCTTACGCCGCAGCACACCTGCTTACTTAATCAGCTCATGTTTACTACAATTCATATTGCTACCAAAGCCGCTCACCTTACTTCGTATGACATTGCTGTGTTGCTATCGCATTCATTGCTTCGCGCTTAGGGCGAAACTGTGACATTTTTTTTATTTGTGATAGTAATTGTGCGCAGTCGTGCATGGCTGTCCGGTGGGGAGGCAGCAGCTAGCTGATTTGAAAACACCACAACGATACTGTAAATCGTTATGTCAACAAGCAGCGAACATAAAGCTCCTTATATAGTACCACCTGTGCGTATCGCAAGAAACATGTGTGTAGGTGAGCGTTTTGCACTTATTTCTAGAATCGGTCGCCATCGTTTAAAAATGCGTTTCTATATCATATCACAACTAGTACTTTGCCGCGACGCCAAACTAGCGCAGTTTTGTATGTTCTAACTGCGATTTTACCTTATTGATTATGGCGTTTTACGTGCCAAAACCACGATCTCATTATGAGGCACGCCGTAGTGGGGGACTCCGGAAATTTGGACCACCTGGGGTTCTTTAACGTGCACCTAAATCTAAGTGCACGGGTGTTTTCGCATTTCGCCCCCATCGAAATGCGACCGCCGTGGCCGGGATCCCAACTGTGATTTTATAATTTATGATCTTCAGTGTTCTTCAGGATGGAAGCATTTTTAACTTACGCTGGAAGGATTGACCTAAGGGTTTTCCCAGAGACAAGGTCAACAACCGCAGAATATGCTCGGCGCACTTCACGGAGATGGATTTTATGGACAGAGCGCGAAGCAGGCCGTGAGAAGGTAGTCTGCGCATTCGCCTTTAGAGCAATTACAATAAATGTTTTTCACATGTGCGTCCATGAAACACCATCCGCGTTTTGTTGCATTCTATAGTGTGTTGCACTGTCTGCTCCAATTCGGGTTTTCGCAAACGAACACAATAAAGTGGGTCCAAGTGAGTAAGTGGAATTATTTTTTAATACAATTTGGGCACATGCTTGCTTGATGGTAATAACGGGACTGCGTGCATGAAAACGCAGAGTCCACTGCGCACAAGCACGCAGCACGAATGGCACGGCCGGACAGAAGAGGAGCGCGGAGAGTGCGCTTCGGTCCGGCGGTGCGTCTGAGAACGCCCGCGCTAGCGTCGACTGAGCGTCTGCTATAGGAGAACCAATGGGAGGTATAGGAAGATTCACTCCCCTGACGGTACTTTTCTTATATATGGGATTTAGCAATGGCATGGGACCGAGCGTCCCATGAGAGGTATAGGGAGTTTCCGGCCCCTGGTGCCAGCGCGGCGGCAGCAGCGGTTGCGGCAAATGCATGGGAGGTGTGGTGAGATCGGCGCAGTTGTTTCGGCGTAGTGTGGTGCCCTATGAAAAAAAATGTATGATTTCATAACGTATGCAGCCTAATCAGCATCGCTGGTAATCCGTCCCCATATGAATGTTGCGGCCCCACAAATTTTTTTTTTCATATCACGCGCGCTTTCTTTATGACAGAAAAAATGTTTACCTTACAAGTGGGTTTACCTTACACTGTTTAATAAGGTGTTTCGCAGAATGCGTTCCAACTTTCTCATTGGAGGTTTTGCACATAAGGTAAAACTTGCCAAGTGGGTTGTTGTTTTTTTTCAACTAATTATACGCATAATCAGAATACTAAAAATAGTGTTACATGCTCTCTACACTAGCCAACAACATCCACGTCGTCAATTCCTCCTAGAGTGCTTCGGCATATTTTTACACCTTAGCTAAATTTACCTGGCACATCCCGTATATGTCGTCCGGCGAATTCAAGCTTCGAGAAACAGCTCGTATGCTTGTATAAGCAGAATACCTTGTATGCGGATCGACAATGTAGTGCCAGAGAGTGCACGCCTGTTCGGTGCGATAGGAAAACAATATCCTACATATACCTGTACATGTAACGACGGCTCGTGGGTGTTTATAAAGCATGCATTCCCCTTAAGAATTCCGCATTATATTCAACTGCTTCTCCGATTGATATTCATTCATTCCTTTATTTCAGCATTCATCTTTAAATGTGCAAATGCTAGGACAGGAGAAAAAAGCCGCTATTTTAAACGGCTTGACAAAGGCCCCTGCCCCTACAGTATTTGGCAGCAGACATTTTGTGAACTCTTTTCACGCAACAAAACATCGATGCATAAAATATATTTTGAAAAACATACATCAAAATCAACATTTTTTTACCAACACTACACGCATTCTCCTAACAGAAATTAGAGATTTATGTAACGTGATGAAACAATACATTTTTTCAGGTACATAAGAATATATAAAAGCACTTTCACATACAAGACAGATACAAAATAATTCCAAGCAAGAAAAGGAAACGCAAATACAACATACACTATTCACATGCAGTCGCACGGCTAATGAAATATTCCTTCAGAATTCGACGTGAAACAGTCCTAAGATCCACGTTTTCTAATTCAAGACTGTTCAGTAATACCAATATTCGGCACAGTAGTCTGTCCTTTCCATGATTAGTTCGTGAAAAAGGCACGGCCCAAGATTCTCGCTCCCGAATGTCGTATTTGATGTGATGAGGTTTGCTTAGATTACCAAGATCAGCAAATCCCGTGTAGCCTCGTTTTACGCTTTCTTTATATTTCATAGCAAGATTAAACTGATAATTGTAATGAAATGGGAGAACATTAATCTTAGAAAAAAAGGTCTTTGTATGACTTTCGTAAGAAATACAAGCAACATGGCGCAAAGCTTCTTTTTGTAAAAAAATAACGTCTGAATATTTTTTGTGACGTTGTCCCCCATACAAGACTACACTAATTTGCATGAGAAATAAATATTGTGTTATAGCGCAGTAGCCGTAGTTTTAACGGAAGAACATCTCGAAGCCTACAAAGCGCACCGCATGCTTTTGCCATACTTGTTTATACGCGTTCTACGTGTTTGACCCACCTTAAATGCTGATCAAAAATCACTCCCAGTATTTTCACCTAGGCGGTGACGTCAATTCGTTCTGATCGATAGAATAAGTTTAGATTACGATTTACATATCTTTGGGCGGGTGCAAAAAGAACAGCCTTGGCTTTTTTAGAGTTAATCTGTAAAGAATTTGCTTTACTCCACCAATATATTTTCTCAAGGACAGTGTTCGCTAGTTGTGATAAGTTATCAACATTACATGATTGGCAGAAAAGACTGGTATCATCTGCGTATATTATATAGTGTGGTCAGTTACTGATGTTTGTTAAATCATTTATATAGATGTTGAAAAGTAGACGCCCTAATATGCTCCCTTGGGGAACCCCAGCTTCTAAATTCAGGGAGTCTGAGTATTCTTCCGAGATGCAGACGCATTGTTTCCTATGGCTTTAGTACGACCTTAGAATGACCAGGGGTAATCCACGGAATCCGCAATGTTCGAGTTTTTTTAGTAGAGTAATATGATTGATCCTGTCAAAGGCTTTGGAAAAATCGATAAATACGCCTAATGTTAATTTTTTTTTCTTCATAGCCGTTCAAGATTAAATCCTTCTGTGTTAATAGAGCTAATTCAGTCGATCGGGCCCTACGAAACCCAAATTGATGCGGCGATAATAATTTATATATTTCACAAAGCGACACCCTTTTACACCTTTTTACCTTCTCTAAGCCTTTTGATATGACAGGAAGCATTGACACCGGCCGATAATTTGACATGTCATTTCTGTCCCCTGCTTTGAACACAGCAGTCACCTTTGCCTGCTGCGTTTTTGTAGGGAAAACGCCAGTAGACAAGAAAACATTGAATACGTGGGTAAAAGTGGGCACTAATAAGTCTATTGCAAATTTAATTGGTTTAAGATGGAGACCATCAATGTCACGTGCCTTACTGTTCTTTAAGGATATAAAAGCAGAGTAAACCTCGTCAGGTGTCGTAGGCTCAAAAAACGCTGTATTTACACTGGGCGCACCCAAAAAATTCAGAGCATCTATATGGTGAGCGCTAATCACCAAATTTGTAAGGTGTTCATTGAGACGATTTGCTAATTCTATACACTTAACCTGCTTCCCATTCTCTGTAATCTCGAGCTCTTCATGACGACTTCTGTCGCGATTTAGGAGCTTATTAAGCGCACGCCAAACTAGGTTGCCTTTAGTATCCGCATCATTAAACAGTTTTTCCAGATAGTCTTTCTTTGTATCTGGAAGAAACTTAGTTAAAAGTTTCGGTATTTCTTAAATGCAAAAAGGTCATCCGGGCTTCTTGACTGCACAAAGTGAGAGTATAACTTTTTTTTACGAATTAACTTAAGCACTCATTTGTTAACCAATGTTTGCGTATCTTTCTAGATGTTTTTACCTTTTTTATATTAAAACAACTAGTGTACGTATTTTTTATGATACGTATAAGCGTATCGTAGGCCGTATCAGCATCGTTACACTCAAATACGGGTGTCCAGTCAACCCTTCGAAGTTGGTTTCGAAAGTCATTCATTGTTCTTGGATTCATTTCCTGCATGACAAAAGATTTACATTGCATTCGTCTCGCTTTAAGTGTGTTATTTCGTTCAGAAAACATGTATATCGGCAAGCGATCACCTAGATCGGCAACAATGATACCAGCATTGATATTTTGCGTTGAGCTATTCGTAATAAATAAGTCGATAAGTGATTCAGAAAGGCATGTGACTCGAGTGGGTGTTTCTATCACGTTCGCACAACCAAACGAATCAAGGAGTAAGATCAGATTGCGGGAAACTGTATTCAATTGCAGTAAGTTTATATTGCAGCCACCGCCTATGTTTATGCACAGTCTATTCTGGTAAGCATAACAGGTTCTAAAAAGACTAGAAAGCTTTCACTATTACCATCAGGTGGTCGATACAAAACATCGAAAACATAGGATCCACATTGCACTGTAAACGCTTGGTGTGCTTTTTGAGAGATCTGCAATCAGGCCACAGGAAAGCCTTTCTGACACCATCTGCATCACACCTCCGCCACGGCGGTTTGGTCTATTTAGAAAGAAGCTTTGGTATCCGGGCAAGGAAATAACATCTTCTTCTGAGTTGTACCATGTCTCACTTATAAATATTATGTCAAACCTGAACGTGAATTCGTCAAGAAATGCTTCTATCTTATAAATCTATAAATCTATTTATTTATCTATAAATAAATAAATCTGATCGTGTTTATTACGGGCAGACTAAACATTAAAGTGCAAATAGGTAAGAGAGTCGGCGTAACCAGGACAAACTAGGTTGCATGGCACGATCATAGCAAAATACGATACAAAAAGTGTTCGTTGCCAACCATCACTAGCACATTTTAGCTGGGCCTGCCTCGCATGTAATTTCAACCACACCACACTCCCGTTTTTCGCGCGAACACTTTTCCGTCCCTCACCCATACAAAGCGCCATTTCATTTCCTTTTTCTTTGCCACAGTCATGCCAAGCAGTTGCTTTAGTTGAGGGCACAAATGCTCATTCATGAAAACACACTGCTTGGAAGAAAAACCAATGTCTTCTGCGGTGATCCTTGCTTTTCGTGCTTTTTTGATCCCATCATCACGTTTCTACCCACGATTGAAAGACACGACTATGTTCTTATCAGTATCAGAATTCTGCACAGGAACGCGATTGCAAGCATCGATATCTTGCTCAGTTATCGGCACGCGAAGCACTTCCCCGACCTTCATTCTACACTTTGCTTGAGTTCTCGAAGTTCCTTACGGAACTCGCGTTTGAAATCCACAATTTCCAGTTTAAGTCCATCATTTCAAAATTTGAGCAGCAGCAGAAACATGCGGCAAACACACAAAAGTCAGTGAAGACAGTGAAGCTCTCTATGGCTAGGATCCTGGGACGTTTGTCGAGTCCGTTGACAGAAAACTATCATCATTGATGGCTCACCCCCCCCCCCCCCTGTAATCACACACAAAAAAAAGGAATGGCTGGCCCCCTGAGGCCCCCTGAGTGAATCAGAACTAGAATTGCTCAAAAGTTTACAGGCCGGTCAGAGCACCATCATGAACAAGCTCGATGCCACCGAAGCAAAATTTGCGAAACATGAAGCTATGCTCGTCGAAATAAATGGCAAATTGGGAACAGCTGAAGAACAGATTGTAAATCATAATGAGGCAGTAGAGGAGCACGGAAATGCAGTCAAACTCCTCACAAAGGAAGTTAAGGAACTGCAAACAAAAAGTGTCGACCTTGAAAATAGAAGTCGAAGGACTAATCTTGTTTTTTATGGTATTAAGGATGACGAGGTAGAAACGTGGGATCAGTCAGAACTGATTAAAGGTATCTGTCAGGCGCAGCTTGCAGTAGAATTGAAGTCTGTGCCACGAGCACATCGTGTCGGTCGATACAACAAGAAGTTTAAACAACCGATTGTTGTTAGTTTTTCCTCCGACAAGGAAAAAATGGACGTCCTTAAAAACGCTAGAAAATTAAAGGGGTCTTAATACAGCGTGGATCAGGATTACACACCAGAAACACGAGATATCCGGAAAACATTATTGAAATATGCTGAAACGGAATTGACAGGCACCATCAATAAGGTTAAACTTCGTTTTGACAAGCTGATTGCGGACGGTAAGGCCTTCACCTGGGACAAAGTCAAAGTGGGAGTTGTTCCAGTCCTCAAAAAGTGACACCCTGCTCGCAAGACGACCTCTGCCTCACACAATCTAACAGCCGTTGTTCTAAAAATTATGGGGTTTTACGTGCCAAACCCAGTTCTGATTATGAGGCACGCCGTAGTGGGGGGACTCCGGAAATTTGGACCACCTGGGGTTCTTTAACGTGCACCTAAATCTAAGTACACGGGTGTTTTCGCATTTCGCCCCCATCGAAATGTGGCCGCCGTGGCCGGGATTTGATCCCGCGACCTCGTGCTCAGTAGCCCAACACCATAGCCACTGAGCAACCACGGCGGGTCTAACAGCCGTTGTTGTAAACTGTAGAAGCATTGTGAACAAAGCGGATGAATTCGCGGGCCTCATCGAATCTATCAAGGCTGACATTGTGTTTGGGACGGAATCGTGGCTGATGCCGTCCATAAGTGATAATGAGGTGTTTCCAAGCCACTTTACCGCTTATCGAAATGATAGGGCGCGCACAGGCGGAGGGGTGTTTTTGTTAGTTCGTTCTTCTTTACAGTCATCTTTGTTTGATATCGGACATGATGACTTAGAATCAGTCTGGAGCAAAGTTACTCTCGATAATAATACCTCATTTATTGCTGGAGCATTCTATCGCCCGCCAAATTCTGATGCGACTACGTTGCAGCGACTGTACGTACGAGATTGTCTCTAATACATCCGATCAGATAATACTTGCCGGCGATTTTAACTTGCCTGACTTCAAGTGGTCTAACGAAACCTGTATTACTATGACTGCCTGTCGTGCAAAAGAAAAACATTGTTGACTCATTCGGCTTCACTCAATACGTGAGTGCACCTACGCGCAATAATAACATATTAGACCTGTTGCTTTGTAACTCACCAAATGTTGTAGATTCTGCCACTTGTATCCCTGGTATCAGTGACCATCTTGCTGTCGTGGCTAACATTAAATATGCGATTAAACGACTCAAGCCAACCTAATCGAGGAAGGTATATTTTTTTGATAAGGGTGATTATTCTGCCATTTCTCAGGAATTATTCACGCATTTGCCTCGTTTCGACTGTCTTGGCGAGAATGCTGATGTTATACAACTGTGGTCTCTTTTTACAACTAAAGTGATAGAACTGACGGAAAAGTATGTGCCGAGTATTGATTCAGTTAAGCTGGAAAAGTGCAAGAAGCCATGGGTGACGCCTAAGATTTTGAGATTAATAAGAAAAAGAAGACGAGTATATAATACATTTAAAAGAACACAAAGTAGTTATCAGTTCAACAGATTAGTCGAGGTAACTAATGAATATGAAACTAAAGTACGTACTGCAAAGGATCAGTACTTCAATCGACTCAGTGCCAGTATGAAAACGAATCCAAAACAAGGCCCCTGGTCCAGATGGTATTTCTCCCCGCATATTGAAGCGCTGTGCCTGGCCAATCGCATCGTACCTTTATCTTATGTATAGTAAATCTCTTTCTACTGGAGTGTTGCCTGAGGACTGGAAAATGGCACATGTGGTCCCTGTTCATAAGGGTGGTTCAAAAAAAGATGTAAACAATTATAGGTCCATTTCTTTAACATCCATCTGCTGTAAAATATTAGAGCACACTTTGTACAAGGATATAATGAAACATTTACTACAACACAGATTACTAATTGATAATCAACATGGTTTTCGCAAGGGACTGTGCTGCACAACACAATTGATTGAGTTCTATCGTGATTTAATGTCTGAGGTGGATGATAATGGGCTGATTTTAGACTTTAGAAAGGCGTTCGACACGGTTTGCCACCCATTGCTCCTTCACAAACTTCATAGGGCAAATGTTGATCAGGAAGTCTGCCACTGGATCGCCAATTACTTGTCGCAGCGTCGACAATGTGTTGTACTGAACGGTACTACTTCTCCTTGGGTCGAGGTCACATCAGGTGTTCCTCAGGGTTCCGTTTTAGGGCCACTTTTATTTTTAGTTTATATTAATGATATTCCGGCCGGTATATCTTAATGTTTGCGTTTGTTTGCCGATGACTGCGTCGTGTACAGAAAAATAACAAGCGAACGAGACTCTATTGATTTGCAGACTGACCTTACCAATATTATACCATGGTGTGAGAAGTGGGAAATGCAAGTAAATGCGAAAAAATGTGTTAATGTGTCTTTCACGAAAAAAATGAAAACCTGTTATTTTTTGCATAGTGATATTATCAACCAGCAATTTATGTATAAATATTTGGGTGTGACGTTTTGGAGTGATTGTTCCTGGAATGCGCATGTGAATATTGTAGTTACAAACGCTGCCAGAGCGCTAAACTTTATTCAACGTAATCTCAAATCCTCACCATTTATACTAAAAAACACTGCTTATACTTCTTTTGTTCGTCCTATCTTGGAGTAAGCGTGTTGTGTTTCGGACCCTCGCTAGAAAACCTTGATCGACAAACTCGAGAGATTACTGAATACAGCGGCAAGGTTCGTTCTGGGGCGGTACAGGCGAGGGGAGAGTTGCACTCAAATGAAAAGCGAGCTAGAATGGGCAGCGCTCTCCTCTCGCCGAAGAAAACTGCGTTTGAAATTATTATTCTAAGTATATAATAACAAAACCGGAATTAACAGAGACATTTATCTTAAACCACCCCATTATATATCTAATAGAACTGATCATGACCTTAAAATTCGAGAATACCGGACTAGAACGAACCTCTATGCTAATTCCTTTTTTGCTCGAACAGTAACAGAGTGGAATAAATTGTCTTGTGACTAAGTGTGCTGTATTAATGAAGATTTATTTTTTTCCAAGTTGTAACCCCGCTGCTTTCACGCCTTTGTGCAAAGCGGGGTATCTCTGAATAAAGTATAAATAAAGAATGGCTAGTAGCCCCGTAAGCCAGAGGCTACACGCACTCGGCAAAGTGAAGCGAAAAGGCCATATATTCTTTGGAATCACGCATACAACATTCAGAACAGTATGTCGAAAGCTATCATCATCAATGGCTCATACTGCCGTAAGCAAGCAAAAAATGCAATGGCTCACATACCCCATAAGGCAGAGGCGGCAAGCACTTAGCAAAGTGAAGCGAATAGTGCATAGATTCTTTGGAATCACGCGTACAACACACAGATCAGCATAGGTTTCAATAAAGAACAAGCACCCGAACCACATAAGTGATGATAAAGGCGCTCGTGATAGTAATGCGAAGCACGTAGTGCTCCCCACATACGTTTTTGCGGTAAATGTTACTGTTGTGGAAGCTGCCGTGGCGACGCCACATTTTGACAAAGGTGTGCCACCCCTAGCCTTTCGTCTATCAAAGAACCAGCCTAGCAACTTATTTCAATGTTGTGGTAGCACCGTTATGGCCGGTGCTGTCAAAATTACCATTACTCTAAAATAGCAATACCACCATTGTTGTAAAACCATAAGGCATTACATACCTCACTTGTAGGGGCGGTTTTCAAGAGCTTCGCTGCACATTCACTTTCGCAGGGCGGGATGGCGAGTTTTTTTTGTTAATTTATCAATCGGGATTGGGTACTACCATACCATGGGTAAATACCCCTGGGTATTTGCCCAGTGTGGGAAATCCTCGAAAATGGGTATGCTTCATGGAGATAAATATGGAATGAATACTTCAACTAAAGAAACATGTGCCTTACTTCCTCTTGCATCCCCATCCTTCGCTTTGCAAGCATCAACTTCGTCCATGTCTCACACTGCATCCGCCTGATTTCATGTTTGCACTTTGGCATAGATTGTCAATGGCGGCATGCATAAACACGCTTCATAGCATAACACATTGCGTAGAATGAAAATAAAGACAAAATTGTACGAATTGATTTTGTTCTGTAGCATTTCATTATTCGCGCCACTAAAGCTTCGCTTCAAATGCATCCCAAGACGTCCGCTTAATCTTCATAACTTTCTGAATGTTTTTCCCTGTTCCTGTGCGACGCCTATAACTTCTTTCATCCTCTTGTCTGGAAAAGTTTAGCCCACCGGACTAACGACGCCACCCCGCATGGGAACATTATTTTCTGTTTTTCCCAGCCCTACTGGTTGGACAAATCGGGAGCACGAACCAACCCTCCGTTCACTTCATTTATTCACTCTGTCATTTCTTCTGAAAGTCACTATATTAATGAACCTCCCTGTTCTTGTGGAACGTTTTTGATTACGCGGGATTCTCTGGTCCGTTTTTTTCACAAGTGCAATATTACATTCCGAGCACTGTTTCAAAGGAGGTGGGCTACACTAGAACAATGTGAGCTTGAAATGAAGATGGTTAACGTGAAGCTAATAAAGACAACTTAATAAGACAACTATTCTTTTCATGTTTTAGTGCAGACTCTAGAACGCCTTCGAGCTCTTCACCCGTTATCCACGAAGGGCACAGGGCGCACCTGAATCATGATTTTGTTCAGCATTTTTAGCACAGGTCACATTGAGTGGAAGCGGACGCGAGATCCTTTGTGTGCGCAAGGCATCAACGGCTTCGACGAAGGATTGATGGCTGTGAAGCCGGTGATGCCTGTACATTTTCTTGCTCTGTGCACACAACACTTCTCCTCGCTTTGTTTTACCGACCTTTCTGCGACCTTCTCGTGCTACTTCTTGATATTACGATGAAACCACATCAGCCGGCGCTGGCTTAAACTTCTCGATTACTTGTTTTCAAAAGAGAAGCAGCTTACTGCGCCGGAAAAGCCATCAAGTCTTGTGAAGAACTATTGTATAAAGGCCCAGTACACGACAAAAGGCTCCATTACCCAAGCTGTCATCTATATAAGGTAGCCCTGCCAGTGAGTCTGACGTAGCATAGTTCGTACAACACAAAAACACAGCCTATTTTGCTTTGTTACGCGTTGGTTCCCTTCTTATCTGAGTAGGTATTTTCAGCCTTCATTGTGTACTCGCGGTGCTCCCCAGTTATGCGAATTGTGCAACGTTGTGTGCGAGCACTCAGGTGTCAGCATATTGTTGGAAAATTTGTGAGCACGCAGCGGGGCGTATGCATTTTATTTTAGCTTTTGCCTATCATGTGAACAACGAAGATAAAGCCTATAGAAATATACTTTGGGTCTCTAATATCAGCATACTTTATTAACAGCACGAAATGGCATACAAAAATCAAAGAAAAAGAAACACCACGACAAGTATGATTTCTATTAGCTTTCCCTTCGAAAAGGCGCGGTGTCAAGCAGTCATATAGCCTGCTTGAACTCACCTGGTTTTACTAGATATATTGCAGTCTATAATTTCGCTTATCTCTCATCCATCTTTTCTATCTTCTACTTTCATTCCGTAATGTTACATATCCCTGTAATGATCGCGGTTGGAACAATCTTTTCCCTGCTTTCACCATTACTCAAAACGCACCTTGCTGACCACTTGACCACGCATCTTGCTGATTGAATAACTGACCAGTTATTCAATCCCAGCGCTTCTTTTGCTACGCTTCTTGTCGGGTTGTTATCTTGGCATTCCATTACGACGTGCTCAGCCGATTCCGGACTTCTGGAGTGGCAGGCCTTATCCTGTTGTGAATATTTACTCCAGTATAGTTTTAGCCCAGCATCCAGATTAGGCCTTAAATAGCAAGGTACTGTCCTTTTGCGTTGTTGTAAAAATTTTCTCTCCTGATTCATTTCCAGCCATATTCGTAAATCTGGGGGGACTTTTTTTTGTTTCCCTGCTTTCATCCAATTTAGTAACTCTGTTTTTCTCCCTTTCTTTTTGATCACTATGGGTTGTATATTCGCACTTTGAACTACCCTCTACTTGGTTGGCAACTTTATTGACATTTTTCTCCGTTCCGTGTCCACGCCTTTGAGGTACAAATATTTTTGCACTGTAGCCGCCCATTTCTTTTCATACACTCTTTCTTCATACTAATTTTCCTATGTGCTTCTCTGATTTCAAAATAGGCCCAATTGATGTGCCCTGCCTAACCGGTGGTTTTATCGTGAGTATCCAATGTTAATCGGCCCATCAACCTTGGTCAACATCTCCCATTTCAAGCACAGAATGCGTTTGCAAGCGTCCGCGCTGGCACCCTTTTTCGAACCAATTATGGTTGCTGTGGCACTGCGCTCCTAAGCACGAGGTCGCAGACTCAAATTCCGGTCGCATTTAGATGGGCGCAAAATGCAAAAGCGGCCGTGTACAATGCATTGGGTGCAGACGTTAAAGTACACCAGGTGGTCAAACTTAATCCCGAGACCTTCATTACGGTTTGTTTCATAATCACATCATAGTTTTGGCATATAAAACCGCAGAATTTAATTTACTTTATCCGTTTTCAAGTCCTTCGCACCACCTTAATTGGCGTAGGCCCAAAATGCTCTTTGTTTCATTACTGCTGCATTTCCTTCATCCTCATATTATCTTGGTCAATGTTGGAGTACGTCTTCCCTTCGTTTATGTGTACACCAAAGTAGTTGTATTACTCGACTATGGGTAGGGTTGCTGTTTCATTGATATCAAGGTATTACTTTCCTATTCAATAAAGATCATAAAACCGATTTTCCAAGTGCTAAAATTACCGCCTCAATATGTGGCTTCGTCGTGACATGCGTTTGCAAGTCCCTGTAAATCTGCTGCATTGTCCGCGAGCAGCACTGTGTTGTTTGCATACATCAGTTCATCGCAAAGCAGCGCCTCCAGCAGCTGGCAGCTGTAAACACGTTCGTTTTCCATTAGAAATCGTTGTTTCACGAAGAACATATCATACAGGCCATCTTCCAAACATGTTCATACGAAATAGCATCGACACGTCTAGACCCAGATCTCACAAAAGTGAGATCTCACGGCACCGGAAATCAGTTTCTGTAATAGTGTTTCAAGTGTGATGCGCGCATTTGACGGAACCTTGAGAATTTGGTGGCTTGACTAGGGCAAAGAAAAGCAATTTTCTAAGAAATAACTTCATCAAGTGGGGATTTCATCGACTTCCCTCCCTTAGCTTTCAGCTCGTCGAAACAATCGCTTCCCAAATTAGAAAGAGCCACAACAGAAACGCAGTTTTCATAACATGGTTCTGTAATGCAAGCTTGATAGAGAGATAAACTTGGCTTGATCCAAAGGCGTCTATCTGAACAATAGCCGAGCGATTTCGATTGCCGAGTTCGAAATATCTGGTATGGTTAGTTCGAGTGCCTTCGTAGTCACCCACCTGCGCCAATCCCATTTGACTACTTCGTCACTACTTAGGTATTGAGTTTACCTCTAGGTGGCAGGTTGTAAAGAACAGATAAAATGATTAAGACGCACTAGTGGGCTAGTTGCTTAATCATGGTGGAATATGCGGCTTCGAGACAAGGATGTCACACAGACTGAACAAACACGACCAACAGCGCTCGAGTTCGTTCACACGCGCCTGTTTAGAAGTGCGCTGCCGCATTCCAAGGTGAAATGAGGCAGTGCAGGGTGAAATAGGTTGGGCCTCGTTTGAAGTCAGAGAGGGGCAGTGTTGAAGAAAGGCTCAGGAACATGACTCAAAATAAATGGGCGGCTAAAGTGCACAAGTATCTGTACCTGAAAAGCGTAGACACAGAATGGAGGAAGAGGTCACGAAAGTCGGCAACCAAGTACAGGAAAATTCAAACTGTAAATAGACAACCAGGAGTCATCAAGAAGAAAGTGAGAGAAATAGAGACAGTGAATTGGGTGCAAAGAATGGAAACCAAAACGACCATGGAAATTTAAAGGAATGAGGAGGTGGCAATTAGATAAAACTTGTACTCGATGGAAGGTGCCTTGCTATTCGGGCTCGAACTGGTTGACTAAGGACAAAAACATACAGAAGCAAATATTCGGAACTAGATGAGGCATGTGTATACTGCAGCGAAAATCCGGAGACCGCTGAGCACATCCTAATGAAATGCGAAGGAATTCACCCAGTTATTCCTGTAGGAAACGTAGACTTTCCAGAAGGGGTTGTATTTAAACTGGATGGAAGCATAACCGGTCAACAGTCGAGATAAGCAAGAGGCGTTGAGAGCATTGGCGTTAAAGAAGCAGTTAAAGGCTTAGGTAGCGGTACAAGATAGATAGAGAAGTGTTGAGAAAGAGACATATATGAAAGAGATGTATACAAGAATGCTAGAATGAAAACCATGTATAGTATAGAGAAGAAAATTTAGGCGTTTCCTACAACAGTCTCGGAAGATGGAACAAATACCGCGAAAAGAAAATCGTGGCAAGTGAGCTCGTGCGAGAAAAAATCAAATATACAAGTGAACACTGGGTGCATAACATTCGCAAAAGAAATAGAGGCGCACAGAAAAGATTCTGGAACCATGTAAGAGCCCTCGGAGCTCCAACTAAAATTTGCAGACGGCTATAGGGAATGAAGACGGTAACATCTTCGAAAGAGATGATGCACTGCGGTACATCACAGACACTCTTAGGGCTAACTTTGGCACAAAAGAAAGCCTAGTTCAGACCCAAGCAGATCCAGCATCAATAGAGAAGCCTGAGAGATTCAAAATTTACCCTAGAAAACTTTTACCGGAAAAAATCAGGGGAAAATGTCACTATTAACACCGCAGCAGGACCCGATGAAATGCGAATACAGCTCATCAAAGACCTGGGACCAAAGAGGGGGGCCTGGTGACTATTGCGACCGAGCAAGTGATAAGAACGAAGAAAATTCTCATTGGACAGCGTGAAAGCAAGATGAACCTTATATACAAAGACAAAGGGGATAAGGATAAGACGAGCTCATTCAGACCAGTTACAGTACTGTCGGTGAGATATAGAATAGCAATGCACGGCATAAAATTAGAAATGTCGAAGTGTGTGGAGAAAAATTATGTATTGGGGAAACTACAAAAATAGTTCAGACCAAGGAGACGCTTAGAGGATGATATGTTTGTACTGACTCTGTGCGTAGAGTTATCAGTAGCTCAGACAAGACCTTTATGAATAGCATTTGTACATATCAAAGGAGCCTACGACAACATAGACAGGGAATTGTTATGCGATATTCTTAAGCACGAAGGCATAGATGATTATTTCCTGGAGCTTCTCAGGGAGAAAACCGAGTGCAAGTTGTATGGTAAGGCCGAAAATGTAATGAAGTGGTGGAAATTGACCAAGAACTAAAGCAAGGATGTCCTCAGTCTCCGTTGTTGCTGACGCTTTATGCATGCCATGTTGACCGCTAATAAAGGGCGAAGACAGTGAAAGGAAAACAAATAAAAACGACAACACGGGCGGTCGTAATTTGTGCTTTTATTTCTCTGTCTTCATCTTTTATTAGCGGTCAACATGATTTGCAGTGAAGGGTTTTTAGCTGGGCTTGTTGGTGCATATTAACTTTTGGGCGAACTGAGCCAAAGACGGGACAAGCAAGAAAACAGACACGAGCGCCCGAGTCTGTTTACTTTTTGGTCCCGCATTTCGCGCGGTTCCCCCAAAAGATGACATGCAATAAACACCGACTAGGCGGAATTCAAGTTCTTTACGCTTAAGTGCTTAGAACGACGACTGAAAAACTGAATTGGGGTTTGATTTATCCTAGGTGTGTAATGGACGAATGATGCAACAGAAGGCCCCTGGACTGACTTATGCGGACGGTATAGTGCAACTACCCAACAATGTGAGAGATTTACAGATAATTGCGAACATTGCGAGCTCAGCATATGCCTGACTTTCACCTTCATCATCTCTACATATCATCAACCACTGTACATCTTCCTCACTTGATCGCTCACTTTACACGGTCCCCTGTTAAATACCGCGTCTCGCACCTTAGAACGCCGTCCGATCGCGGTTGCCGTGGGCATGTCTCTTGTTTGAAACCATATTGACCCTTTTCGCGGCAATCCCGTGGGCGCTGCCATGTTTGATCACGTGGTGACGCGTCCATTGCTTTCCTCAACTGCCTCCGTTGCCTCCTTGTTTACAATGGAAGTGTATGACACCGGCGCGGCTTAGAAAACCTCTGTTTTCGCAGATCTCGTATAGACGGTGACTAGGTGGACGACACGAAGCTTTGATCACAGCTTCAGAGTACATGCAAAAGCGCTTCCGGAGCTAATTCAGCTATGTCCAAACGGCGCAAGCAGCGTATATGGTGCTTGTTCTAAAAGCGTGGCTAAATATGTATTCCAAGCTATCCAAACATTCCGCTCATGAATTCAGCCAGGATTAGTGTGTTTTGCTCTTGGTTCTTTATTTGGCAAATATTTTGAAGCAGTGGCTTGTCAGTTTGTGACTCAGTGAAGTTCCTCGGTGCGGCCACTATCTGATTATTTTCTGCCTAATCGCTCGCGGGTGTGCTCAGTTCAGGTAGATTTGTTCTTGCTGGGCACAAGGCTTGAAACGTAGCTGTTTTGTACATTGTAATACCTTGTAGCAAGTATATATTACAGCTAGAAACTCGCTTACTCTTGTGGACCGTCACGAAACATTCAGCTTCAATTCGCGTACCATCGGTGTAGTCCGTCATTTATTGTGCGTATACAGTGCGCATATATTCAAGTGTGCGCTCATTCACTTATTATTGATACGTCGGCGATACAGTGGGTGCAAGTTTTCCTGCCATTTTGGACAGATGTGTATAGATAACGTGCGCGAAACTATGACAGGAAGCGGCGCTACTCCCTTTGTCATTGTTTAACGAGTGGTACTCACTCTTGCCGACGTTCTGGGGATGAAGCCCTTTCTTTGAAGGTTAGCGATACAAGGCTGGCGGATGAGCAAATCTCTGTATCCTCGAGGAAAGCCGTACATCTCTGAAGTGCTGGTAACACGGTCGGAGAGTTGCAGCAGCGGTTCGCAAACTTGGCCACATAATCATTCCATTCCTTAACATACCAGTCACTACTTTTGCAGCCAACTACTGCACACGTCTTCAATCCGCATGATTCAATCTAGCATGATTGGAGCACAGTGTGTTAGCGAAAACTCAGTTGCATTTCCGACAGCTGATTGCACAGAAGCAAGGTAGAAGCGGTAATGGTTTCGTATTCGTGCGCGGTCACTGAGGAGAGATATGGCGTGCCGCCGTGAGCGCCATCTCGTTTCTCTAAAACTAACTGCTCCGCGAAAAGGGTCAATACTCTACGCATTTTATAAGACTCCCGCTCGGCCAGACGGCCGCTTCCGTAGCGAGAGGAAATTAGTGTAATCTCGACATATACCTGACTTTGAACTTCATCATCTCTACATATCATCATCCATTGCACTTCTTCCTCATCTGTATATATCATCATCAGCTGCAAAGCTTCATCTTCGTGCGGCAGCACGAGCTCGGCTGGAATAAAGCGGTTCCGGTATAATATCTGTGCAACGCAACGACAAATGTAGACCCTAAGTTTAGCACAGAGAAATCGGGAATTATGATCTTTAACGAAGAGATGAGTAATTACGGGGTGTCAATTCAGCACCACGTCCTACCCATTGCCATGCAATATGAATACCTCGGCGTATAGATTAAAGAAAGGAAAGACTTACTCAATCGCCAACCAAGATAATCTCATAATAAAGAGGAAGCGGAATGAAGCAGTAATGAAATATACAGCACTTTGAGGCCACAATAAGTATGAGGTGTTGCATGGAATCTGGAAAGGAGTAATGGTCCCAGGGCTAACGTGCGCAAACGCCATTCTATGTTTAAAATCGAATATCTTGTGGTTGGAAGTTAGCCAAAGATGTGGGTAGGCCGGTTGGTTTTGGGGTAAAACCACAAATGAGGCAGTGCTGGGCGACATGGGTTGGGCCTCTTTTGAAGTCAGAGAAGCACAAAGGAAAGTATTGAATAAAAACTCAGGAACATGGATGAAAATAAATGGGCGGCTAAAGTGCACAATCACCTGCACCTGAAAAGCGTGGACACAGAATGGAGAGAGAGGTCAAGAATGTAGGCACCCAAGTACGGGGTAATTGAAAGTGTAAATAGACAACCGGGTGCCATTCAGAAATAAAGTCAGAGAAATAGAGACAGCGAATTGGATGCAAAGAGTGGAAACAAAGAACTACAGTGGCGTTTTACTTGGTGAACGCGGGTGACACGGACGCGTATGGGTGCCATTCCTATATAATGGCGACAGCAGTTATATCGACAATCAAGCGACATTTCTGTTGTCATCGTCGCCGCGATGTTCCGTATAAAGTGCAAGGACAATAACATCGTCCCCACGCGCCATTTGCTGCATGCGCAAGTGAAAGCGTGCGACGATGATCCGACAATCGCGGCGAAATCTCGAAAGTGCAAGAGAAAAAAGCGCGCCGTCTTCCGTGGCGCGCCACGCTCCTGGGAGGGAGGCGGCGTTGTAGGGACCATAGTGTTATACTGAGGGCGGCCCGCGCGGCCGCGCACCGTATCTCGAAAGCCATCTGCGTCGGGGACACAGTCTACTGTGCGCTGTGTTTCCACAGCTCAGTTCACGTTGACGCCAAACGCAGCATGAAGGTCAATTTCCTCGCGGCTGCTGCCGCGCTTCCTCATTCCAGCGTTTTGACATCTAGTTACCACGGTCATTAAGTTAGCTGCGTTCATGCTTTCTTGTGCGTGCGTAACACCATGCTTGTTAGTTTAGTTCGTATACCTATGTTTACGAGGTAATACGACCGATAAAACGTCTATCCTGGCTTCGTATACCAGTCCGCTAATTTGCTATCGCAATCGATGCTTCGCCTTTTGGTCGACACTCCAACAGACCTCATCGTCCATGATTTTACATCGTCCATCGTACAGACCTCATCGTCCATGATTTTAGTGCGCGGAAGTGAGTACTCTGCAATCCTGGCCGTCTCCAAAAAGGTCTAATCGCTAGCACAACTGGCATTCACTACGGAGGGCCTGGGTTCGTTTACCGTCAACGGAAGTGCACGGTCTCAATGTGTAACGGCTCTCGCAGTGAACTTTGAAAACTGCGCTCCGAGTTGAAATGTCGGTGAGACGTGTTTTTTTTTTCAGAGCTCATCGACCATGTTTAGTGTGCGAAAATGCAGATTCTACACTGCTGCCTGTTTTCGCAACGGTCTAGTCGCGAGAATAACTTGCTTTCACCACAGAGGGCCTGGTTCCGATTAAGGTGCATCGGAGGTGCATGGTCTCAATGTGCAAGGTTTAACGCAGTGAAATTTCAACCCAGCGATCCGACTTCAAAACTAGGTGAGACTTCACTTTTTCTTTTTCAGAAGTCATCGAACATCTTTAGTGTGCTGCAATGCAGATTATTCAATGCTGCCCGTCTCCGCCAAGGCCTAGTCTTTAGATAGACTTGCTTTCACTACGGAGGGCCATGTTCCGAGTACCGTCCCCGTGAGAGTTAACGTTGTGAACTTTAAATCCCGCGATCGTAATTGAAAGCTCAGTGAGACTTAGTCGCTTTTATGCAGAGCTCATCGACCATCTTTAGTGCGCTGAAGTGCAGTTTCTGCAATAATACCTATATCCGCCAAGGTCTAGTCCTATATACCTATATCCGCCAATAATACCTATATCCGTGAAGGCAGCGCCTGGTTCTGATTAGTGTCACCGGAAGTGCACTGTCTCAATGCGTAACGGTTCGCGCACTGAACTTACTATTCAGCGATCCGAGTTGAAATCTTGCTGAGGCTTCTTTCTATTCTAGGGCTCAACGACCATGTTTAGTGTGGGGAAGTGCCCCGATTCTAAAATGTTGCTCGTCTACAAAAAGGTCTACTCGCTAGCATAACTGGCATTCACTACGAAGGGCCTCGTCCCGAATACCGTCACAGGGAATGCGCGGTCATAATTATGATGCCATGATCAGTGCACGGACCTTTGAATCCCGCGATCCGAGTTCTAATCTCAGTGAGACTTCTTTTATTCCACAGTTCGTGAGCCATGTTTAGTGTGCTTTAGCGGAGATTCTTCAATGCTGCCCGTCTCTGCCAAGCTCTAGTCACTAGAATAACTGGATTTTACCAAGGAGGTCCGGGTTCCCATTACCGTCATCGGGAGCGCACGGTCTCAAAGTGTAACGGGTAGGGCACTGAACTTTAAATCTAGCGATCCCAAGTAAAATCTCACGTTTTCAAGCGAAGCTTGTATACGCTAGCCTGCATCGACGATATAGCGCTAAAACTCCGGCTCCAGCGGCGGCTCGGCGGCACCGGAGCGTGAGTCATTAGGCACGGTGCCAGCTGCGTAGGCGCGCATACGCCACGTGCGCAGCCAATCAAAGCCGTTTTGCTTGCGCCGGGGAGGGAAAGGGCAGGAAAAGGTTTCGCGCACTCGGCGCCTGCTTCGTTTCCGTTTAGTTCAGTCTAGGAAAACCGATGGGAGGGCCGCGCATTATGTGTACCCCCGAACAATCGGCAGCTCTCGCCGAGTGTCGACGGGAGATCACGAGTGAAAGGCAAGTCGTCGACGGGCCGACCCTACGGTGCGAGCCGCTGAAGCTGCGGCACTCCGCCAACGCCGAACACCACCTTCCCTCGGTCACGGTCAAGTTACTCACAAGAAACATGACCGTCAAACACAAGGCGCACCCAGGACGAGCTTCCCTTAACTCCATTTTCCGGTAGGGGAAGGGCCGACGATTTTTTACAGGCCTCATCGGCCATCATTTTAGTGCGCAGAAGCGCAGATTATGCAATGCTGGACGTCTGCAAAAAGGTCTCATAGCTAGCATAACTGCCATTCATCATGAAGGGCGCGATTCCAATTGCCGTCACAGGGAGAACGCGGTCTCATGCCGAAACGGTTCGGGCACTGAACTTTGAATCCAACGGAACGAATCCAAATCTCAGTGAAACTTCTTTTAGAGAGCTCATCGCCCACGTTTAGTGTGCGCAAGTGCCGATTCTTCAACGCCGCCCGTTTCCGCCAAGTTCTAGTCTAAAGAATAACTGGCTTTTAGCAAGGAGGGCCTGGTTCCGTTTACCGTCCCTGCAGTGCACGGTGTCAATGTGTAATGGTTAACTCAATGAACATTGAATCCAGTGATCCGAATCCAAATCTCACCGAGGCTTCTTTTGCAGAGCTCATCGACCATGTTTAGTGTGCAGAAATGCCAATTCTACAATGCTGCCCCTCTAAGCCACGGTCTAGTCGCTACAATAACTGGCTTTCACCCCAGAGGGCCTAATTCCGATTACCGTCGCCGGGACTGCATGGTCTCAATATGCAAGGGTTACCGCAGTGAACTTTGAATCCAGTGATCCGAATTGAAACCTCAGTAAGACTTAAACGCTTTTTTTTCAGAGCCCGTCGTCTATGCTTAGCGTGCGGAAATGCAGATTCTGCAATGGCTGCCCGTCTCCGCCACGGTCTAGTCGCGAGAATAACTGGCTTTCACCACTGAGGGTCAGGTTCCTATTACCGTAACCGGGAGCGCACGGTCCCAATATGTAAATGTTCATACAATGTAATGTAAGGTAATGTAATGTTATGTAGTGTTAAAGTGTAATGTAAATGTTAATTCAGCGATCCGAGTGGAAATCAGGATGAGAGTTCAGCGTTTTCTTTTTTTTATTAGTAATGTAGTGCGTTTGGCGCCCTATCCTGTCTCCCCTTGGTTTTCCTTCTTCTTTCCTTGCGCCACAACTCATTTGTTTAGTCTTTGCTCAGTCTTTTTTTATGTATTGTGACAGCAATTATATGGACAGCCCAAGCACATTTCTGCCATCGGCGTCGCCGTTGCCGTGAGGTGGCGTATAAAGTCCACGGGCGATAAAATCGTCGCCGCGCGCCGAATGCTCTATGTGCGAGTGAAAGCGTGCGACGGTGAGCCGGTGATCGCGGCTCAATCTCGCGCACGCAGGGCGGGGAGCGGGAAAGAAGCATGCGCCGGGGGGAGAGTAGGGAGGGGAAGGCCGCCTACTACGCCGCGCACTCCCGCCCGGGCGGCTGTATACGGAAATATATTTGCGACCGAGTGCTTCCTCCCTACGCATTAACGAGATAGCGGTAAGGGCCGCAGAAAATCCAGCGCCGGCGTCGGTGTAGGGCGTCGGAGTCCGCGGCTGAGAAAATGATCCCGAACCACCCCGACCACGCAGGACTTCCGCGTGGCGCAGAGGCGTTAGTAAACTAATTGAATTTCTCAAACTAAAATTCGTCAGAAAAACCGTAAAGTACCACTTAACGACAACCTACAGACATGAGAATGTCGGATTGGAATTTGAATGTACGAGAAAAATGAATTCTGTTACGAGGAAACTCAAACACAAACCCCTTTTCCAGAATTTCTACCATACCAACAGCGGAGCGCCCGGGTAGGTTATTTGCAAAAACACCATCCAGATGGCGCTCGCCTCCTCCATTGGGACAGATACTGACGCAAAACGCGAACGAACCAACGGCATCAGAATTTCTAAACAGGAATCAAGCGCAAATAACAGAGTTCGAAGAAAATTGAAGCTTTTCCTGCAGCAGTCTGGGAATATAAGGAACTGGTAGACGTTATGCAGCAGGAAATAAGAGAGACAGGTCAAAAAATTTTGCCTTGGAAAGAAAACCACGTAAGTGGTGGAACAAGGAACTAAATCAAGCTATAGAAGAGCGTAAGCAGGCGTCTAGGGATCATCGAGAAGTCAAAAAGTTGGGCTTACGCGAAGAAGAGCTGCTCCTTCGATGGATGGAACAAATACCGAGAAAAGAAAAAGGTGGCGAGTGAGCTCGTACCAGAGAAAATTAAATGCGCAAGCGAACGTTGGGTGCCTAACATTCGCAAAACAGACGAATGCGCCTCAAGAATATTGTGGAACCATACAAAAGCACTCAGAGCTCCAACTAAAATCTCGCAAACGGCTATAAGGGATGAAGACGGTAACATCTACAAATGATGACGATGCGTTGCGGTACATCACAAACGTTATTAGGGATAACTTCGGCACAAAAGAAAGAGTAGTTCAGACAACAGATCCAGCAACAACAGAGAAAGAAAGAAGAAAAGAAAGAAAATCTTTATTCAAGCATAATAAACTAAAAAATGGTTGACAGTATCATCTGGATCGTTAGCCGATGTGGCTAGTTTTGGATCCATATCATAAACGTCAGCGTAAATTGCAATCCAAAGCAAAAAACAAAAGTAAGTAATCCTATATACACGCTTTAAAGTGATGTTTTAATGATGGAATAGCATTTCGAAGTTTCCTTATTAAGCTAGGTATTTCATTCCACATTTTTCCACCGACAAATGATAGGGAACGTTGACCGTATACATTATGAGCTTTCGGCAAGTTGAATTTATTATGCTCAGCTTGTTTAGTGTGCCTAGGCCTGATAAATATTGATGAGAGATCTGGCTTGTTCGTGGTTAGTATTCTGTGTATTAGTATAGCTGTGTTATAGTCCCGAGCTTGGATGAGTGGCATTATATTTAACTGTGCAAAAAGTTGTGCAGAGGGCGCGTCCTTAGTGGCCGATGCAATTATTCTCACCGCACATTTCTGAATTATGATTAAAGGATCAATGTACGAGGCGTAGGTGAAACCCCAAGATTCTATGCAATATGTCAAATGGCAGTGAAAAATGCTAAAATAAATGAGCTGTAATGTTTGGCGTTGGAAGTGTTCCCGCGCCTTTATTACAGTATAACAACCGACAAAAATTTTTTAGCTACTTGTTCATTATATGGAGTCTAGTGTAGCGACGAGTCGAGAGTTATTTTTAGATATTTATAACTACTATTTTGTTTAATTTGTGTGTTTCCGAGGTACAAGTTGCGCTTAGTGGGAGTAAATTTTCGGTTAGAAGCAATTATTACATACTTGGTGTTTTTGGAGTTTAAAATAAGTTTGTTAGTTTCTAACCATGCTAAAGTATTCTGCAGCTCACTTTGAGCGATTTCTTCTGCTTCCTGTAGTGACTGTGGTAGAATTATTACAGCTGTATCATCCGCGTATAAGATAGAATGAGAAAATCTGAGTGATCTAGAATAATCGTTAATGAAGAGAGAAAAGAGTATTGGACCCAGTACCGACCCTCGCGGAACGCCCGTTTTTACTGTCTTTAGTGAAGATTCTTTGCCTCTATCTACTACGTATTGCTTACGATTTGTTAAATAGATGCGAAAAAAGCCTAGTGATTGTTCTCTATAACCATTATGTTCTAATTTTCGCAGTAGTATACTGTCATCTACCGACTCAAACGCTTTTCTAATATCCACGAACACGCCAAGTGCGAAGTAGTTCTTATTAAGTGCTTGGTTTATAATTTCTGCTAGTGAGCTTGCGGCACTTGTAACAGAGTAACCGGTTCGAAAACCGTTTTGTGCGTTTGAAAGTATGCGGTATTTTTCAGAATAGCTTGTGATGCGCTTTGCGATCAGTTTTTCGAAGAGTGTGTACTTGATAAAATAGGTATTGGACGATAATTCGCTAAGTCATTTGGATTATCTGCTTTGTACATTGCTACCACTCTTCCGATCTTGAGCTGGTCAGGATATGTACCGGATAGAACGGATTCATTGAGCAAGTTTGCAAGCACTGGACCCAAGATGTCAAAGTTTTTTTTGAGTAAGCTTACAGGTAGACTATCGAGACCCATGGCCTTATTTGGTGGCATAATCTTGACCGTATCTATGATTTCCGCTGTTGCTATTTCAGAGTAAACAAATGTGTTTATTTGAGGAGGAGGTAAAAATAAAACAAAATCTGTGTACACAATGCACCCTGGTTGCATTGTGTAGTGGTGCCCATATTTACAAAGTAGTCATTAAATGATTCGGCAAGATCTCCTTCAGTAGTGCCTAACGCGTCGCTATCAGGAAGTATACTGCACTGTTCTGTTGGCTTTATGACAGAACTCACTATTCGCCCGATTTCTTTAGAATTTCCTTTTGCTTTTATTATCAATGTATCGTAATATTCTTTTTTACGCTGACGCATTAATGAGAGAGATTGCGCGCTGTCTTATATCGAGCACGGTAATAATCGGTCTCTCTGTTTTGTTTCTGTTTATTATGCCAATGTTCTTTTTGTTTATTTGCTATGAGTATTGCGTCCGTCATCCAGGGGCAGATAGGAATCGAGAAGTACGTGGCTCTGCGTGAGCTTGCATTTTGTTTAACACAGCTGGAAAGTAATAGATGAGAGAATTATTTATATGTTTAGATGACATCGGCGTGATAATTTCAGCAAAGTTCAGTTCTTTTAAACGTTTCCTAGTTTTCAGGTAGTCCCACCTTTCTGCCAAGCGAGTTATTTGAATTTTGATTTTAGAATCATATAAGGGTAAATGGATATATATTGGTAAATGGTCTGTTGTCTTTTCAGGAATGACTCCCGATTTCACGCTATTCGTATCATAGTTAGAATGTATATGATCAATTATAGATGACGCGGTTGCTGTGACTCTTGTAGGGTTCGTAATGTGGTTCTGAAAGCCATAGCACGATATGAGATTTTGATATTCAATATTTCTCTGATCGGCAACGTTTACATTAGAATCTCCGCATAAGATCACCTTGTTACTTGTGTTTGCAAAATTTGCTATGGTTCTTTAAAGTTTATCCAAGAATGGCCAAAGTTTTGAGTCTGGTGGCCTGTATATCACGCCAATTACAAGTTTGTGTTCGAGTTCTACAAAAAGCATCTCGTATTCACCAGTTTTCGTTTCCGTAACATCCAGTTTCTTATATTTTAGTTCCGATGACAGGTACAGTGCCACACCACCATCTCTAGACTCTAGATTCAGCCACTCATGGGAGGGACAGAAAGTTGTAATTAGGAATGTTTATAAATTCGCACTCTTTTAACCAAGTTTCTGATACAGCTACGATGTTGTAGCGACATTTAAGCCGCGCCAGTAAGGACAATAATGAATCACGATTTTTGTGCAAGCTTCTGATGTTACAATGCAGGATATGAAGTTGGTGTGAACTCAAACAGGCTCGTTTGTGGGGCGAAATACACATAGTGATTGTAACGTCCGATGCTGCGCGTGTAATTCAATCACACAATTTTTGCAAGGTCGTCCCTTGTTGCAATGTGAATAGCTCTCTTTGTTGCAATAATTTTAGACTGAGTGACCCACACGAATTTCCAGTTCTTCTCTTTCTTTTTTGCAACGGCCATACCTAGCAGAGCTTTGTATTCGGGACAAAGGTGCTCGTTGATGAGCACTGCATCACTTTCAGAGAATCCGATTTCGTTGATCATGAAACGCGTCTTTTTTTGCGGCGAATAACGGTGTCACGCTTTGTTCGCGATATGAACCTCACGATGACGTTGCTTTTCTTTTGTTGGCACATGATGAACGACGTCAATGTCTGACAACACAGTACTGACCCCTACTTTGTCTCCAATTTTTCTAACCACTTTTTCCAGCGATTTGTTCTGGTTCTGTGGGATTCCATTTATCTCCACATTATTTTTCCTTGTGTATTGCTTTAGTTCAGTAAGTTCTTTCTGTCTGCTGGCCAGCGACTGTGCCAATCGTTCCTTTTCTGCATTCAAAGTAGCATGCATTCGTTTTAAATCATCCAGTTCCTGTTTAGTCACCCGACGTTCTTCGAAAGTTTCATCCAGATATGTGACAGTCTGTTTCACCATCATCAAGTTCTTTTTTTAAGTTCACATTCATGACAGTGAAGTGCTTGAACAGCTCTTTGATAGTGCATGGCCCCGCAGGGGCGTCTGCGTAAGCAGGCGTTTGGTGTGTTGCGCCACCACGTACCCGAGCACATGAGCTTGGACCCTCCCGCGTGTAGCCGTGCGCGGCTTAGCCGTGTCTGGGGAAAGGGGGATCCTGGTGGTTGAGCCGATGCCGGGTGTTCGGACCTTTACGGCCCCTCGGCTGAGGCAACACACCTCTTTGGCCTCTGCTTCACATAGACGGCGCCTCCAGACTGACCCACTTGGAGGAAATCGGCAGTCGCCTTTTCCTGTCCCCCTCTTCAATCTTTTGTCTTTCTCTCTCACTTTTTCCATCTGTCCTGTCTTCTAGTCACTTCTTCTCACTTCCGAATTTCTGGGTGGCAAGGGTTAACCTTGTGTATTATACCCAGCCTTGGATATATATATATTAGGTTATAGTGGCGGTGTATAGCTGGCGTGTGCAGGTAATCTTCCAACCTTGTACCGTCCCCTTGTTGGGCTCCATGGTGGGCGGCTACCATCGCTGCCGAAATCAATAAACCTGTATGGCATTCGCATCATTCCCTAAACTGCCTGATCGCCCTCTTTCAAAAAGAGGGCGCACCGAAGAAACAGCTCAATTCTTCTTTCATCGCAAAGAAACCTTTTCACGATTTCATGTCATTCATAGTGAAAACCCTGAAAAGACCGTAAGAATGATTTCACCTTTCACTGTTGCGAAAAATCTCACCGAAACAATTGGTCCCGGCTACAAAGTTACAAAGATGGCGAGCGGTGACCTCCTCCTTGAGGTCCGCGACAAACAACAATATGAGAAACTCCCATATCTGGTCTCACTCGGTGGTGTGAACCTCACAGTGACTCCACATCGATCCATGAACACAAGCAGAGGAATGATTTCCGACGACGATCTGCTGTACCTGACCGAGGAAGAGCTCCTAGAGGGCTGGAAGGAGCAGAATATTATCATAGTGAAGAGAATAATCAAACGTGAAAACAAAGAAATTCCAACTAAACATCTGATCGACACCTTTGCGTCCAGTGTGCTGCCAGAAACGTTAGAAACAGGATACACGAAAGTCGGAGTCCGACCATACATTCCGAGTCCTCGAAGGTGGTAGAGTAGCAGTCTGAATATTAAAAACCAGTCAAAAGACGAAGGACAGAGAAGAGACGTGGCACACACGACGACTGGACTAACTGTGAGTTTAACATTTAACATTTAAGTTCCTCGAAGGTGTTTCAAGTGTCAGAGGTATGGCCACGGTTCACAAAGCTGCCGAGGCCGACAAATCTGTGCGAAGTGCGGTGACCACGGTCACCCCTCAGATGACTGTGATGGCGCACTCCACTGTCCGAACTGTGACGGTGGACATGCAGCTTACTCTAGAGCGTGCCCTACGTGGCAGAAAGAAAAGGATATAATCACCCTTAAAGTAAAAGAAAACATTTCATTCCAAGAAACACGAAAGCGCGCTTCTTTTCTTCATTCCACAGGGTATGCGGGTGCGGCGCGCAAGGGGGCAACGTCGCAGCAGACTCCGGCATCGGCCCGGTCCACAAAGAGTGTGGCCGTGGTGGTGCCACCAGCCCCCCAGGCGACAGCAGCCAGTGCTCCTGCGCCGTCTCTTAAGAAAGGCCCATCAACCTCTTCGTTGGTGGCCTCCAAGGCCCTGCTTTCCGAGGCAAGGCCCACCCCGAAAACAGCCCGCTCGCTTGAGCGGAAGTCCAGCGGCTCCTTGGAGCCGATGGACACAACCCCAAGCCAGGCGGCGCATCCAGCGCCTCCGGAGCGACGCAATTCTCGCGACCGCTCCAAGAAAGACAAACCCCGGATTACGGCGCCTGGAAAGGCTCCGTAAGCCAACTAGACTCGTCTCTTGACACACAGCCCAAAAACACAAACAATATGGATACACAAATATTACACTGGAACGTGAGAGGCTTAATGCACAACCTCGATGACATTAAAAAACCTTTACACAAATACAATCCAAAGGTGCTGTGTGTTCAGGAGACACATCTTAAGCCTACACAAACAAACTTTCTTCAGCAATACGCCATTTTCCAGAAAGACCGGGACGATGCTGCTACATCGTCAGGCGGTGTAGCTATAATTGCCGACAGAGGCGTTGCATGTCGGAAACTGCAACTCCAAACTCCTCTTGAAGCAGTTGCTATCGAAGCAGTGCTGTTCAATAAACAAGTCATCATCGCGTCTGTATACATCCCCCCAGGTTATCAACTCTCTAGAACAACATTTCAAAGCTTTATTGATGAACTCCATCACCCTTACATAGTCGTTGGTGATCTAAACGCACATAGTACACTGTGGGGCGACTCTAGCTGTGATGCGAGAGGACGACTAATAGAAAACTTTCTACTCTCTTCAAGTGCCTGCCTGCTTAACAAAAAAGAACCAACATTCTACAGCCCTACACATAAAACATTTTCTTCCATAGACTTAAGCATAGCGTCCAGTACAATTGTGCCGTATCTGAAATGAGATGTGATTAATAACCCTTATGGAAGTGATCACTTCCCCATCCTACTAAACCTGATAAAACAATCTGAGTGCTCTACACATGTTCCTCGATGGAAAGTTGACTCAGCTGACTGGACGCGGTTTCACGAAGAAACACATTTGCCCTGGGACGATGTCCGTTCACTCGATATTGACGCTGCAGTAGCATACTTTACAGCGTTTATTATTGACGTTGCAACAGTATGTATACCCCAAACAAATGGGTCGCCTTCGAAACGACGTATTCCATGGTGGAATGCGGAGTGTAGGGAAGCCCGGAAAAAGCAAAACAAGGCCTGGAATCTCCTTCGTAACTCCCCGACCACAGAAAACCTAATTAACTTCAAGGCGATTAAGTCACAAGGCAGAAGAACACGCCGGCGCGCTAAACGGGAAAGTTGGGAAAAATACATATCCAGCATCAACTCTTATACAGACGAACACAAAGCCTGGAACAGGGTAAACAAAATAAAAGGCCGCGAAACTCATCCTCTACCTTTAGTAAACACACAAGGAGACACTCTTGAGGACCAGGCTGATTGTCTAGGAGCACATTTTGAGCATACTTCCAGTACCTCTCATTACACAGATACATTTCTAAGATATCAGCAACAAGCGGAACGACAACCACTGGGTCGGAAAGACACAGCCAATGCAGCTTACAATTGCCCATTTAGCATGGCGGAGTTTCAGGCTTCACTGAATTGTTGTAACGCGTCTGCTCCAGGAAGTGGCAGAATACTGTTCAGCGATTCAGTGTTCAGTGACAGTTCAGCGGACGCTGCTCCGCGCAGGCGCTTGAGTCGGCTCAGCACGGCGGTTGATTCCTTGCTGAACCCGGCAGGCCTGATTCGTGTCGTGAAAGCCACCGATGTAGGTGCGTGTTGCTCCTCGGAATACTGGCACTGCAAAATATCACAGATACGGTTAGGGCTTGATTCGATGCGCTTCAACCCGGATCGCTCGCTGTAATGAAGGTCTGAAGACGAGGCACCGGTTTATATATAGCCTCCCAGTTCAGCGGACGCTGATCCGCGAGGGTGCTTGAGTGGAATCAGCACGGCGGTTGATTCCTTGCTGAACCCGGCAGGCCTGATTCTTGTCGTGAAAGCCACCGATGTAGGTACGTGTCGCTCCTCGGATTACTGGCACTGCAAAATATTGCACATATGGATAGGGCTTGCTTCGATGCGCTTTCACCCTGATCGCTCGCTGTAATGAAGGTCTGAAGACGAGGCACCGGTTTATATATAGCCTCCCAGTTCAGCGGATGCTGCTCCGCGCAGGTGCTTGAGTGGAATCAGCACGGCGGTTGATTCCTTGCTGAACCCGGCAGGCCTGATTCTTGTCGTGAAAGCCACCGATGTAGATTCGCGTTGCTCCTCGGAATACTGGCACTGCAAAATATTGCACATATGGTTAGGGCTTGCTTCGATGCGCTTTCACCCTGATTGCTCGCTGTAATGAAGGTATGAAGAAGAGGCACCGGTTTATATATAGCCTCCCAGTTCAGGGGACGCTGCTCCGCGCAGGTGCTTGAGTAGACTCAGCACGGCGGTTGATTCCTTGCTGAACCCGGCATTCCTGATTCTTGTCGTGAAAGCCACCGATGTATATACGTGTTGCTCCTCGGAATACTGGTACTGCAAAATATTGCAGATACGGTTAGGGCTTGATTCGATGCGCTTTCACCCGGATCGCTCGCTGTAATGAAGGTCTGAAGACGAGGCACAGGTTTATATGTAGCCTCCCAGTTCAGCGGACGCTGGTCCGCGCAGGCGCTTGAGTGGAATCAGTACGGCGGTTGATTCCTTGCTGAACCCGGCAGGCCTGATTCTTGTCATGAAAGCCACCGATGTAGGTGCGTGTTGCTCCTCGGAATACTGGCACTGCAAAATATTGCAGATACGGTTAGGGCTTGATTCGATGCGCTTTCACCCTGATCGCTCGCTGTAATGAAGGTCTGAAGACGAGGCACCGGTTTATATATAGCCTCCCAGTTCAGCGGATGCTGCTCCGCGCAGGTGCTTGAGTGGAATCAGCACGGCGGTTGATTCCTTGCTGAACCCGGCAGGCCTGATTCTTGTCGTGAAAGCCACCGATGTAGATTCGTGTTGCTCCTCGGAATACTGGCACTGCAAAATATTGCACATATGGTTAGGGCTTGCTTAGATGCGCTTTCACCCTGATTGCTCGCTGTAATGAAGGTATGAAGAAGAGGCACCGGTTTATATATAGCCTCCCAGTTCAGGGGACGCTGCTCCGCGCAGGTGCTTGAGTAGACTCAGCATGGCGGTTGATTCCTTGCTGAACCCGGCATTCCTGATTCTTGTCGTGAAAGCCACCGATGTATATACGTGTTGCTCCTCGGAATACTGGTACTGCAAAATATTGCAGATACGGTTAGGGCTTGATTCGATGCGCTTTCACCCGGATCGCTCGCTGTAATGAAGGTCTGAAGACGAGGCACAGGTTTATATGTAGCCTCCCCGTTCAGCGGACGCTGCTCCGCGCAGGCGCTTGAGTCGACTCAGCACGGCGGTTGATTCCTTGCTGAGCCCGCCTGGCCTGATTCTTGTCGTGAAAGCCACCGATGTATATACGTGTTGCTCCTCGGAATACTGGCACTGCAAAATATTGCACATATGGTTAGGGCTTGCTTCGATGCGCTTTCACCCTGATCGCTCGCTGTAATGAAGGTCTGAAGACGAGGCACCGGTTTATATATAGCCTCCCAGTTCAGCGGATGCTGCTCCGCGCAGGTGCTTGATTGGAATCAGCACGGTGGTTGATTCCTTGCTGAACCCGGCAGGCCTGATTCTTGTCGTGAAAGCCACCGATGTAGGTTCGTGTTGCTCCTCGGAATACTGGCACTGCAAAATATTGCACATATGGTTAGGGCTTGCTTAGATGCGCTTTCACTCTGATCGCTCGCTGTAATGAAGGTATGAAGAAGAGGCACCGGTTTATATATAGCCTCCCAGTTCAGGGGACGCCGCTCCGCGCAGGTGCTTGAGTAGACTCAGCACGGCGGTTGATTCCTTGCTGAACCCGGCATTCCTGATTCTTGTCGTGAAAGCCACCGATGTATATACGTGTTGCTCCTCGGAATACTGGTACTGCAAAATATTGCAGATACGGTTAGGGCTTGATTCGATGCGCTTTCACCCGGATCGCTCGCTGTAATGAAGGTCTGAAGACGAGGCACCGGTTTATATGTAGCCTCCCAGTTCAGCGGACGCTGCTGCGCGCAGGCGCTTGAGTCGACTCAGCACGGCGGTTGATTCCTTGCTGAACCCGGCAGGCCTGATTCTTGTCGTGAAAGCCACCGATGTAGGTGCGTGTTGCTCCTCTGAATACTGGTACCGCAAAATATTGCAGATACGGTTAGGGCTTGATTCGATGCGCTTTCACCCGGATCGCTCGCTGTAATGAAGGTCTGAAGACGAGGCACAGGTTTATATGTAGCCTCCCAGTTCAGCGGACGCTGCTCCGCGCAGGCGCTTGAGTGGAATCAGTACGGCGGTTGATTCCTTGCTGAACCCGGCAGGCCTGATTCTTGTCGTGAAAGCCACCGATGTAGGTGCGTGTTGCTCCTCGGAATACTGGCACTGCAAAATATTGCAGATACGGTTAGGGCTTGATTCGATGCGCTTTCACCCTGATCGCTCGCTGTAATGAAGGTCTGAAGACGAGGCACCGGTTTATATATAGCCTCCCAGTTCAGCGGATGCTGCTCCGCGCAGGTGCTTGAGTGGAATCAGCACGGCGGTTGATTCCTTGCTGAACCCGGCAGGCCTGATTCTTGTCGTGAAAGCCACCGATGTAGATTCGTGTTGCTCCTCGGAATACTGGCACTGCAAAATATTGCACATATGGTTAGGGCTTGCTTAGATGCGCTTTCACCCTGATTGCTCGCTGTAATGAAGGTATGAAGAAGAGGCACCGGTTTATATATAGCCTCCCAGTTCAGGGGACGCTGCTCCGCGCAGGTGCTTGAGTAGACTCAGCATGGCGGTTGATTCCTTGCTGAACCCGGCATTCCTGATTCTTGTCGTGAAAGCCACCGATGTATATACGTGTTGCTCCTCGGAATACTGGTACTGCAAAATATTGCAGATACGGTTAGGGCTTGATTCGATGCGCTTTCACCCGGATCGCTCGCTGTAATGAAGGTCTGAAGACGAGGCACAGGTTTATATGTAGCCTCCCAGTTCAGCGGACGCTGCTCCGCGCAGGCGCTTGAGTCGACTCAGCACGGCGGTTGATTCCTTGCTGAACCCACCTGGCCTGATTCTTGTAGCGTGAAAGCCACCGATGTATATACGTGTTGCTCCTCGGAATACTGGCACTGCAAAATATTGCACATATGGTTAGGGCTTGCTTCGATGCGCTTTCACCCTGATCGCTCGCTGTAATGAAGGTCTGAAGACGAGGCACCGGTTTATATATAGCCTCCCAGTTCAGCGGATGCTGCTCCGCGCAGGTGCTTGAGTGGAATCAGCACGGTGGTTGATTCCTTGCTGAACCCGGCAGGCCTGATTCTTGTCGTGAAAGCCACCGATGTAGGTTCGTGTTGCTCCTCGGAATACTGGCACTGCAAAATATTGCACATATGGTTAGGGCTTGCTTTGATGCGCTTTCACCATGATCGCTCGCTGTAATGAAGGTATGAAGAAGAGGCACCGGTTTATATATAGCCTCCCAGTTCAGGGGACGCTGCTCCGCGCAGGTGCTTGAGTAGACTCAGCACGGCGGTTGATTCCTTGCTGAACCCGGCATTCCTGATTCTTGTCGTGAAAGCCACCGATGTATATACGTGTTGCTCCTCGGAATACTGGTACTGCAAAATATTGCAGATACGGTTAGGGCTTGATTCGATGCGCTTTCACCCGGATCGCTCGCTGTAATGAAGGTCTGAAGACGAGGCACCGGTTTATATGTAGCCTCCCAGTTCAGCGGACGCTGCTGCGCGCAGGCGCTTGAGTCGACTCAGCACGGCG